>NC_134696.1:12397626-12697626 GCF_050947455.1 Rhinoderma darwinii | reverse complement strand
ACAAAACGGGGAGCGATGACGTCGGTGCTGGCTGCTTGCAGGAACCGGAAGTAAGTCCCAGTTCCCGCGAACAAACATGCCTTGTGGTAGGCAACCATGGCGGACCAGCTTTCTGGACCCGCCATACTCACCCCACTGTCCAGGAAGTCGCCTGCCCCATCCGTACCCGCAGCTGCAGCTCGAGGTAGGTTGTACCGTGCCTGTGCCAGTTTAACCGCAGCCCTCTTACCGCTATGGGGAGGGACGCCAGCGCGACGCGTGGACGGGGGAGAGGGCGGCACTATGTCGCCCGACGAAGCGCCGGGTGAAATAGGCCTAGGGGAAATACTGGGACCAGCGCGCAATGGTGCAGCAGTCACCGCGCCTCGAACGGGAACGGGGCTGGAGCTTAAGCGAACAGGGGGGCGGATAACACGCTGCGGCCTACCTAGGGTAGCCGCTCCCGGCTGTTCCATGCCCCGATCCGATCCACTCCTTCTCCCATCCGCCAACAGGGATTCCAGCCAGGCAGGCCCCTCCTAAGCCACCCGCTGTGCCACCTGCCGCAAAAGATCCTCCACCATCAGTGCAAGACTGTCCGCCGAAACGACTGGAAAAAAGGCTCTGAATCTCCCAGCTCCACCAGAGGATGTTTCTCCCGCTGCAGCTTGGAGGTAAGAGGGCGTTCTGCCCCAAACCCCAGCCTTATATCTCCTTAACCACTCCCCTCTTACCCCTTGTTCACCAATCCTGGTCCTGGGCATTATTTAAACGTTCCATCCTTCTTTAACCCCTCGCAGTCCCTGACACTCTCCCTAGGCGCTTCAGTGTCTGCAATTATACTAATTTATATGTTGTTTAACATTACTTTAGGGAAAAAATGGGAGGAGGGAATTTTTTAGAAATGTAAATATTATTTTTTGGGATATTTGCAAAAAACTTTATTTTACTTTTTAGGCTATGTTCACACGGAGTATTTTGGGGGAGGAATATCTGCCTCAAAATTCCATTTGGAACTTTGAGGCAGATATTCCTCTCCCTGCACGCCGATTTTAGCGGCGATTATCGCGCCGTTTTTCGCCCGCGGCCATTGAGCGCCGCGGGCATAAAACAGCGAGAAATACGCTTTCTCCTGCCTCCCATTGAAGTCAATGGGAGGTCAGAGGCGGAAGCGCCCGAAGATAGGGCATGTCGCTTCTTTTTCCCGCGAGGCAGTTTTACTGCTCGCGGGAAAAAGACGCCGACGCCTCCCATTGAAATCAATGGGAGGCGTTCTCGGGCCGTTTTTGCCGAGTTTTGCGACGCGGTTTCCGCGTCAAAAAACTCGGCAAAATACCCCGTGAGAACATAGCCTTAAAATTCAGTTTAGAAGTCCCCCTAGTGGATGATTTATTTGCTTATATTCTCTGTATGAAATTACATTGTGAATTATCAAGCAGGAGGCCAAATTACTAAGATATGTAATATGTGAAAGTGATGATAATGTTTAAATGATTTAGTTTCGTGCAGCAGCCATCTTGTCTGGAGTTCCCATCTTGGTTCTTTTGTAGTGAATAGGAAAGTCATTGTTCCTTTAATACAAGTAATGTTGATTTCGTATGTTTTATCTTTGACCTTGGTTCCCATGTGAAGTTGGATAGGGAGTGAGATGGGGGGATGGCAAGTATGCGTGAGGGAAGGTCTCCCCCATCTCCACGAGAATATTCTGTCCAAAAGAGAGATAAGACACTTGTAAACATTATGTGTGAAGAATTATAATGATGTATCTGGGATGTATTTTATTGTATGCTTTTTACTGAATAACAAATACTGTTACATTGTCTCTGATTGGTTTACCTCAAGCCTACACCCCTTCTGAATTTCAGTTTAACAGTTTGAGTTTGGTAATAAATCCTTCAGAGGAGCATTTTGAACATATAAGCGAGTCTGTGTGTTTTCTTCTCCTCTCTCGATATATATCGGTGAAATATCCTAATTAGGATACTGACTAATGGAGTCTGGCCTTGAGAGTCTGTTGGGACTCGTATAAATTTCAGTCTAATATATTTTGAGCGATGGATTTCCACGACAACTTGAACCAGCGATTATTGGACTGCTCACACGATCCACTGCAATACTAAAGTATTACAGTATATCATGATTTTTACAGCCACCTATGAAGCCCTGCCGGAGAACAAAGATGGCAGACCCTTCATTAGGCCCCGGGCTGCCATGATAACCATCGGTATCCCGCTATAGCATCGTGGGGGCACAAGGGCACGTCGGTGGGGGTCGCCCCTCTCATTCTAATGCTTTAGATGCTGCGGTCGTGATTGACTGTGGCATCTAAGGGGTTAAACGGGAAGACTCAAAGTGATTTTTGATTCTGTCCGTTGCAGTGAGGTGTTGGCCATATTACACAGCGAATACCCGCTAAGTATGGAGCGAGCTCAGCCCGTGATCCCGCTCCATACTTTCCCTTAACGACTGTCACGTACATGTATGAGGAATCTTGTTAAGGAGTTAGGGTATGTTCACACGCAGTGGTTTCAGACGTAATTCGGGAGTTTTAAGCCTCGAATTACGCATTAAAAAACACCCATAATACGTCTACAAACATCTGCCCATTGCTTTCAATGGGAATTACGATTTCTGTTCCCACGAGCCTTTGTCAAAATACGGCGCGTAAAATGACGGCTCGTCAAAAGAAGTGCAGGTCATTTCTTGGGGCGTTTGTGGAGGCGTTTTTCATTGACTCCATTGAAAAACAGCTCCAAAAATGTCCGTAAAGAACGCCGCGAAAAACGCGAGTTGTTAAAAAAAGTCTGAAAATCAGGAGTTATTTTCGCCTGAAAACAGCTCCGTATTTTCATACGTTTTTGAGTTTGCGTGTGAACATAGCCTTAAATGTCATTTTGTTGATAATTGTTTCAGAGTTTTTATGTTCATCCTGTTTTGATCATTTTGTTCTGTTCCAGATGTCACAGCGGCGGTTCTAGGAGGATCTTGTCTCTACCGCTCGTGAAATCACCCGGAAACAACTGGAGCATGCCCATCGCGCCTGCAATGTTCTGGCACCCGGGGTGACCTGTTTATCTTGCAATGTGTTTATCCAACCAGCTGACAACGTCCTCAAATTTATTGTTAATAATAAAAGCTGTGGCCGACCCCACTTTACCCCACATCTTGGTCTGGGTCTCAGTTATTTCATATAAATGTTAGAGGTTGTGTTATGTGGGGGTGATGCCATCATTGGTCCTGTCAGTCTTGTTTTACCAAATTTAATCCCCTGTGAAACAATGCCATCACCCAAAACAACATGGAAAAATCAATGGAGGGGGGTAAATACTTTTTATTAGCACAGTATAACAGATGACCTTACATTGACCTCTGTGAAAAAAGACGCTAAAATGTCACTACATCAATGACTTGTGTTTTGGGGTCTGCGAAGCCCATAGCAGATATAAGTTCATAGCAGATACTAAACCATAGCAGCTCCAGAGCAGAACTGACCTTACTGTGACATCATGATGACATCACGGAGCTATGATGTCACAGAGAGCTGAGAAGTTGGGAATTCCCCTTGACAGCAGCAGAACTGACCTTACTGTGACATCATGATGACATCACGGAGCTATGATGTCACAGAGAGATAATGAGAGGTTATAAATATTCACGTGACAGCTGCGCGGTCTTACTTTCTGTGAATTGACACAGAGCGCAATTTTCTAATTGATTGGCGACTTTTCATTATTATGGAAATCAATGGACTGGGATTCTTCACCATCTTCTTGGCTTTTTGGTGTGTGGCCTGGCTCTCTGGTAGCTACACACTGACTGTTATCAACAGCCATGCCCCTCCACTGATGTACATCAGGTAAGATGGAGAATTACACGACTTTTATAGTTTGGGAATGTATAAGGTAATTACTTAAATAAGGAGGAAATATCTAATTAACAAAATGGCTTCCATTACCCAGAGGAGCCGCAAGAGGACAGAGAAACGCATCTCCTCAGTCCTATAGATTATTATCTGACTGATGAAACAATTCTGACAATTTTTCTATATTATTTAACATTGAACGTTTTTCTTTTTCTTTTACAGTGAAACGGGAAATTTCTTTCCCGAAAATATCCTGTTTAGAATAGGATTCATAGGAATGGCCATTGCCTGTAAGTAAATATCACGGAAGTGATTATAATATGCTCTTACTTCTGGGGGATGGCGGGTTATTATAAAAAGTCTTATATCTGATTATATTACTCTGGGGTCAAACCTACATTTATTTTTTACAAAAATGTGATTACTACGTCAGTGAGAGATGCAGGCTGGTTGCTAGGGACTCATTGCTGGACAAGACTGTGGTTGTTAGGTAGTGTATCCCTAGCAACCAGACTGTCAGACATGACTCAGACTTGGCATCAGTCGCACCCTGCCCCCATCTCAGCCTGCAGTAGTAATCAGAATTTTCTAAAAAATAAAAATAAAGTTTTGTTAATTTCAACTGATAATAATTGTCCGGATTAGACGATGTAGATAAATGTTCCCGTCCATTATTGAAGGTTTCTTGTTGGTTTAGCGTTTGGTCCGTGCTTCATAGATGTTATTAGGTGGTTTTACACGTGGTACAGGATTAATTCGGCACATTTGCTCTTTTTCAGCTCTGGGCCTGACGTTTCTACACTATAAGTACATCATGCTCCATGCTGAAGCCTTTGGGGATCGTCAGGCCTTGGTTCAAAAGATCCTCCTGGCAATTGGATGGTCATCATGCGTCGGGACAGCCATGATGGCTACATTCTCGGTAAGTTAATAAATGTTTTACGTTGATAGGGTTGTCCCATCTTCACTAAATAGGGACCCGCTGGCAATTAGCTAATTACTGTAGGTCCGGCAGCTGAACCCCTGGTGATCATGATCAGCGGTTATCACCGGGTGGCCACACACTAAAGTGGTATTACATGGCTTATTAGAATGAATGGACGGCCATGTAATAGATGTGTGTCCTCAATCCCCCCCAGAGCAGAAGCCATTTTTTGTTAGTGGCTTTCTGCTCTTTCTAATAGGGAAGCAGGAGACCCCCCTATATAGATCCATTATATCTCTGGGGTTATTATATCAGAACACGTTATTTAGGATTTATTGGGAAGTTCTGAGGGTAAATTAGTGATTAGTTCCATAAGATTTGCTCTAACCTCTGTCTGCTTGTTTTCTAGACCTACTATTATCCAATAACTCACCGGATTAATGCTTGCATTGCATTCGGGTTTGGCAGCCTTTACAACCTTTGGCAGTCCATACTCCTCTACAAATTGTCCAAAAGCCGAAACTTCATCAGCCATTTCAGACTGGCGTCCTGCATAATGGCCGTGACCTTAGTGGTTTCATGTATCCTTTCTTAAATAATATTTGAATGGAATCCAACCGTCCTTGTCTTTAGGTTCACATGTAGAAAACTTCAGATCCTGAGGTGATCATTTCCCTTCATTTTCTGATCTCTGCCGTCAGATGGCGACATGCTGGTGTAACACAGCGTCATCTGGTAACATTGTTCAGCTTCTTGCAGGAAGATGCTGAATAGAAAGCAGTGGTACTGTCATTGCTATATATGTATTATGTTAACATTTATCTCACATAAAAGTGTAGTAAATCCTATAAGACACTTACTAAACATAAGAAACTTTATTTTCCTATATAATAAATTACCAGTCATTGGAAATAAGGTATCTGTATACACCCACCTGTGTGCTGGAGATCAGTGTGTAAAGGTATGTACAATATATCTCATACATAATATCAAGTTATTGACAAGCTGAGCTGCTGGTACAAACCAGTCGATGTAAAATTCCTTTAATGCGGCAAAACCTCGGCTGGGGCGGAAAGTTCTTGTTTTGCGCAATTTTTTCTATATTAATTTTGATATTTTTTCACAGATCAGTGAAATGACATCAAAGATCATGGAGTGGTCGATGTTGGTCCTCATTCTGGTGAATCTATTGAGCTACTATAAGAATATGCAGGTCAGTAGACGTCACCTCATTATCACCTCGTATACCAGACCTCGTAATAACATTATTATTCATCTCTACAATCATGGGGTTTATAATGTGGATATGTGTTTCTTTTCTTAGAGTTTATCTATAACAATTACCTGGAAAAGCTTCACCATCTCCAAGAGCGAGAAGAACCATTTATAAACAGTGGACACTACAGATGAGGTGGAATGGCACGTCACAGCCGAGCAGGAACTTCTCTGGGAACATCCTAAACTGCTTAACTCCAGAGATGGCGACCAATCCACCAGCTCCAACCTTTCTCCCAAATATCATCTTACATCAGGGAGAAAGAGTTACAAGAACCGTTTATACCAGCGGACTCTACAGCGAGGTGGAATGGCAAGTCACAGCCGAGCAGGAACATCTCAAACTGCAAAGGCTCTGGAAATGCCACGAAATCTACCAGCTCCAACCTTTCTCCAAAAAACAACTTACATCAGGGAGAAAGATCTACAAGATCCGTTTATGACCAGCGGACTCTACAGCGAGGTGAAATGGCACGTCACAGCCGAGCAGGAACATCTCAAACTGCAAAGGCTCTGGAAATGCCACGAAATCTACCAGCTCCAACCTTTCTCCAAAAAACAACTTACATCAGGGAGAAAGATCTACAAGATCCGTTTATGACCAGCGGATTCTTCAGCGAGGTGGAATGGCACGTCACAGCCGAGCAGGAATATCTCAAACTGCAGAAGCTCTGGTTATACAACCAAGTGCCGAGACATCCACCACCTCCAACCCTTCTCCCAAATATCATCTTACCACAAGGAGAGAGAAGCAGCGGACTGTTTACTATCCTCATGGTCCTTGTTTGTTGGCTTATAAAACGGTTTAGTAAAGTCATTTTCTACCACCTGAAACCTGTTTTTGTCTTCATTACTGTCAATAATAATAATAATAATAATAATCCTGAGTCTTCCATAGATCTGTCCTCATGAACCTGGAGGAATAAGAACGTCTCAATGTTTTTGTAGCAAAATTCAGAATTATGAAAAATATTAATATATTTTTTACACTATAAGACGTACATTTTATCAATAAAAAAATCTTGCTACAAAATGTGTACACGTGATAGTCCGGACTCAGGGGAGCCTGGCGGCCCCTTATTAAACCTAATGAGAGGACCCCCTTTAGAGCGAATAGCGTGGGGGACACATGGGATCACTTCGCACCCCCTTTTACCCTTTTTTCTTCTTTCTTTTCCATTATTCTGTTCCCTTGTTTTTCCTATATTCTGCTTTTCCCCCTATTTTGTCTTTTGGTGTCTTCCCACACCCCTTCTTTGGGGTGTGGCTTTACGGTATTTACCTTGTTCTAGAAGTTTCCTCAGGTTTGACCTTGTGACCAGGCAGATGTTGGAAACTGTCCAGGGATTGGTTTGAGGAGCTGAGCGGCGGGAAATGCTGGAGGATAAAAGGATGTCTGGTCGGATCAGCAGATTGTCTGAAGAAGCTGTTTGAAGTAGCCCGCCCACTCTCCCTTGTTCAAGGACAGAATTCCCGCTCACCCTCCCTTGTTCAAGGACAGAATTCCCGCCCACCCTACCTTGTTCAAGTACAGAATTCCCGCTCACTCTCCCTTGTTCAAGGACAGAATTCCCGCTCACCCTCCCTTGTTCAAGGACAGAATTCCCGCCCACCCTCCCTTGTTCAAGGACAGAATTCCCGCCCACCCTACCTTGTTCAAGTACAGAATTCCCGCTCACTCTCCCTTGTTCAAGGACAGAATTCCCGCTCACCCTCCCTTGTTCAAGGACAGAATTCCCACCCACCCTCCCTTGTTCAAGGACAGAATTCCCGCCCACCCTACCTTGTTCAAGGACAGAATTCCCGCTCACCCTCCCTTGTTCAAGGACAGAATTCCCCCCCTCACCCTCCCTTGTTCAGGGACAGAATTCCCGCCCGCCCTCCCTTGTTCAAGGACAGAATCCCCGTCGCGGAGTTTGTTAGTGGGTTGTCTCTATGTCGTTATTGGACATTATTTATTTAATTATTTATTTATTAATTCATTCAAGTTGATTATAAAGATTTATTAATATTTTTATGTTACCCATAATAAACACCACAGCCTTTTACTTCCAACTATTTTGTATGCTTGACTTTTATTTAAGGTTTTTAAGGGGTTGCGAATGTTATTCCATGATCTGTATGATCGATGTTGTGTGGGGAGGGAATTCGATCACGATGTGAATATTGCATTCAGCTTCCCGTCAGCGGCCAGACACACCACTAGAGCCTGTGGAGGATGGTAAACTATTAGACCACCAAGAAGACAGCAATTTACCTTTTCCTTACCCAAGACCACCAGGGAACAAAATACTGACCCTCTATGTAATACACGGATGTGCTGGTTCCACCAGAGAGACGCTCTTTATAGATGAGGGCAGTGGTGTAGCTATAGGGGTCGCAAACGGCACCCCGGCCCCTAAGCCTGTCTGCGCCGAGTCACTCACAGCACAGTGCAGAGGAGAAGGATCCTCCACCCATCGTGGGAACGGGGATAGGTAAGTAATTATGTTAGAAGTTTTCTATTAGGTACATACTTATTGGGGCATTATACTGGGTATTGGAGGGGGGGGGGGTTATATGGCAGCTGCTGCGGGTGCATTATACTGAATGAGACAGCTATGGGGGCTTTATACTGTAGGGGGGCATTATACTTGATGTGGCAGCTATGGGTGGCAATATACTGTGGGGGCAGCTATAGGGGCATTATACTGTTGACACAGCTCTGGAGGGCATTATAGTGCGAGGGGCAACAATGGGCGCATTATACTGTAGGGGTCCAACTATGGGGACATTATTCTGTGGTGGTCAGCTATAAGGGGCATTATACTGTGTGGGGGCTGCTATGGGGAGCATTATACTGTGTGGGGGCAGCTATGGGGGGCCACTATACTGTGTGGTGGCATTATACTGTGGGGGCATTATACTGTGGGGGCATTATAGTGTGGGGGCATTCATAGGGTCTGTCGGGCAAGCTAGCTGGGCATTGGCGTGCACAGGGGTCTGGTGGTGTTGGGGAGGAGTAGGGGGGCCCAAGCTGAATTTTTGCACCAGGGCCCATGAGCCTTTAGCTACGCCCCTGGCTCGGGGTATTAATGGGTGAGGGTCCTGAATGAGGAACTCCCCTCTAATAAATCACAATGCCTTAAATGGGTTTTTTAATGATTGTGTTATATAAACTGGACGTCCCCCATAACTGTATCGTACAACCAGAGCCAGTGAATCACGTACAATCCCATCTATACCTTTCCACTCCACGCTGCTGACCTTTATACATTGCTGCCCCCAGTGGCTTTGGCTGGTTTATGCAGCTTTATCTATATCTCCACATTGTAGGTATAAGGACTTTACACTCTGCACTTTTCTTCGTCACCCAAGGTCAAGTGCGGGACCAACGCAGATTATCCATTCTTATCCTGCTTCCCCTCTTTTTATTTTATATTGGGGGCCAATCGTGAGCTTTTTGCATTGTTTTTATAAAAATTATGATTTACTTCATTCCTCATGTATTGGCCCTTTAACCCTTTCAAGACCGAGCTCATTTTGGCCTTCAGGACCAGCCCCATTTTTTCAAATCTGACATGTGTCACTTTATGTGGTAATAACTCTGGAATGCTTTTGCCTATCCAAGCGATTCTGAGATTGTTTTCTCGTGACATATTGTACTTTATATTAGTGGAAAAATGTGGTCAATAATTTCATTGCTTATTTGTGAAAAACACCAAAATTTTGAGAAAATTTGCAAAAATTATGATTTTTCTAATTTTAAATGTATCTGCTTGTAAAAGAGATAGTAATACCACACAAAATAGTTAAAATTTCACATATTCCATATGTCTACTTTATATTTGCATCGTTTTTTGAACATTATTTTATTTTTCTATTACGTTACAAGGCTTAGAACTTTATCAGCAATTTCTCACATTTTCAAGAAAATTTCAAAAGGCGATTCTTACAAGGACCAGTTCAGTTCTAAAGCGGCTTTGAGGGCCTTATGTACTAGATAGACCCCATAAATCACCCCATATTAAAAACTGCACCCCTCAAAGTATTCAAAACAGCATTCAGAAAGTTTCTTAACTCTTTAGGCGTTTCACAAGAATTAAAGCAATGTAGAGGGGAAATTGACAAATTTTTTTTTTTTTGCTGCAATTCATTGGTAATCCATTTTATTTGTAATACAGAAGGTTTTACCAGAGAAACGCAACACAATATTTATTGCCCAGATTCTGCAGTTTTTAGAAATATCCCACATGTGGCCCTAGTGTGATAATGGACTGAAGCACCGGCCTCAGAAGCAAAGGAGCACCTAGTGGATTTTGTGGCCTCCTTTTTTTAGAATATATTTTAGGCACCATGTTGGGTTTGAAGAGGTCTTGTAGTGCCAAAACAGTGGAAATCCCCCAAAAGTGACACGGTTTTTGAAACTGCACCCCTCAAGGAATTTATCTAGGGGTATAGTTAGCATCTTGACCCCACAGGTCTTCTGCTATATTTATTGGAGTTTGCCTGTGAAAGTAAAAATCTACTTTTTTCTGAACAAAATATGAAAAAAAATAATATTTGCAAGGAATAAAGAATAAAAAGCACCCCAAAACTTATAAAGCTACTTCTCCCGATTACAGCAATACCCCATATGTGGTACTAAACTGCTGTTTGGACCCACGGCAGAGCTCAGAAGGGAAGGAGCGCCATTTGGATTTTGAAGCGCAGATTTTGCTGGATTGGTTTTCAGTGCCATGTCGCGTTTGCAACGCCCTGGAGGGAGTAAAACGGTGGAAACCCCCCAAAAGTGACCCCATTTTGTACACTACACCCCTCAAGGAATTTTTCTAGGGGTATAGTTAGCATTTTGACCCCACAGTTTTTTTGCTGAATTTAGTGGAATTAGGCCGTGAAAATGAAAACCTATTTTTTTTATGAAAAAACATAGAAATGTTTAATTTTTACAATGAATAAAGGAGAAAAATCTCCCCAAAATTTGTAAATCAATTTGTCCTGATTACAGCAATACGCCATATGTGGTAATAAACTGCTGTTTGGACCCACAGCAAGATTCAGAAGGGAAGGAACAATATTTGGCTTTTGGAGCTCAAATTTAGCTGGAACGGTTTTCCGGTGTCATGTCGCATTTGCAAAGCCCCTGAGGTACCAAAACAGTGGAAACCTCCCAAAAGTCCCTTTAGGGGACTGGAACGAGCGATCATTAGGTCGCTGGTACAATACACTGCAGTACTAATGTATTGCAGTATAATATCATTTTTACAGGCTCCTGTAACACCTCGATCGCTGTTCCTGTCCATAGTCCCGGGTGTTAGCTGTAATACACAGCGGACACCTGCAGAATATGGAGCGGGCGCAGCGCATGAGCCCGCTCCATATATAACCCCCTGCACGACGACATGCTATTAAGTCGTGGTGCGCAAAGGCGTTAATGCGCAGCGGATGGTTCAAAGTGAAAATTAAAATTTTCCACTGATATGCCATTTTAATGCACAATGTGTTGTGCCCAGTTTGTGCCACTGAAGACAAATACCTCATACAATGTTGAGCGGGTTCTCCCGGATATAAAATATCATATATGTGGACGTAAGCTGGTGTTTGGGCACGCTGTGGGGCTCAGAAGGGAGGGAGCGCCATTTGGCTTTTGGAGCGCAGAGTTTGCTTGGTAACTGTTCTGTTTGGGGTTTTGCTGGTATTTCAGTTTATAACGTGGGGGTATATGTAGGCTGGGCAGAGTACATCAGGACATAATAAGAGGGTATAATAATTTGGTAAATAAATAATAATCCGCAGATATGTGGCCAATGTCGCACTGATAAATGGCGCCCGATCTTATCAGCTTTTGGACACTGCACAATTTCTGTCGCTATATTCTGAGAGACAGAACTTTTTTTATTTTCTCTTCACCGGAGCCATGCGAGGACTTATTTGTTGCGGGACAATCTGTAGTTTTCATTGGTACCATTTTAGGGTACATGTGATTTTTTTATCACTTTTTATTAGATTTTTTTGGCAAGCAAAGTGACAAAAAAAAAATTCTGACAATGTTTTTTGTCTTTTTTTTTTTTACACTTTTCACCGTGCGCTATAAATTACATTTTAGTTTATTCTGCGGGTCGATACGATTACGGCAATACCAGATGTATATAGTTTTTTTTATGTTTTGTGGCATTTGCGCAATAAAATCACTTTTTTATTAAATTATTTCTTTTTTGTGTCACCATATTCTGAGAGCCATAACTTTTTTATTTTTCAGTCAAAAAAGCTTTGTAAGGGCTTGTTTTTTGCGGGACGGACTGCAGTTTTTATTGGTACTATTTTAGGGTACATGCGGCTTTTTGATCACTTTTTATTCTATATTTTTGGAGGGTTGATGACCAAAAAAATTGTGATTCTGACATAGTTTTTCAATTATTTTTTTTGCGCTGTTCACCGTGCGGAAAAAATAATATTATAGTTTTATAGTTTAGGTCGTTGTGAACGCGGTCATACCAAATATATGTACTTTTTTTAACATTTTCATTTTTTCCCTATAATAAAAGACTTATTATAGGAAAAAAAGCATTTTTTGTTTTTGTAACTTTTATAATTTGTTTTTACACTTTTATGAAACATTTTTATTACTTTATTTTTTACTTGTTTTACTTGAAGACCTGCGGCACTGATCGCTGCTATAATACATTACACTACCTAGGTAGTGTAACGTATTATAAACTGTCAGTGTGACGATGAGAGTCACACTGACAGGAAGCTTATGAGGACCGGCCTCCGGCTGGTTCTCATAGGCTGTCGGCTCTGCCGTGGGGACCGGAAGTCTAGACGCACAGTCTTCCTTTATGACGACACGACTCTTCGTCATGTGACCGGCCCCAATGTACTCCATGCACTCGCTGTAGACAGCCGGGGGCCACATGCAAGAACAGTATATGGGCCCCTTGCTCTGCAATATCTCATCATCGATCACCAGACTTATGTCGCTCTAGCAATCCATCAGTAATTGTTAGCCATAAAAGGAATTACCTCAGGCCCTTACATGCGATCTAATACACAGAAGTAAGCGGCTTTAACCCCAGCCTGTTTTGGCCTTAAAAACCAAACCGATATTTTCAAATCTGACATGTGTCCCTTTATGTGGAAATAACTTGGGAATACTTTTACCTATCCCAGCGATTCTGAGATTGTTTTCTTGGGACATGTTGTACTTTATATTAGTGGAAAAGTTTGGTCGATAAATTCAATATTTATTTGTGAAAAACAAGAAAATTTACAAAAATTTTGATTTTTCTATAAAATGTAAATGTATTTGCTTGTAAGATAATTAGTAATACCACACAAAATAGTTACTAGTTCACATCCCCCATATGTCTACTTTATGTGTGCCTCGTTTTTCTCGGATGTTACAAGGCTTAGAACTTTAGCAGCAATTTCTCACATTTTCAAGAAAATTTCAAAAGGCAATTTTTTCAGGGACCAGTTCAGTCTGAAGTGGCTATGAGGGGTCCATATATTAGAAACCCCCATAAAACACCTCATTTTCAAAACTGCACCCCTAAAAGTATTCAAAACAGCATTCACAACGTGTTTTAACCCTTTAGGCGTTTCAGAGGAATAACAGGTGAAATTTACAATTTATTGTTTTTTTGGTCAAAATTAATTTGTAAAATGAAAATCTACTTTTTTTCTAAGAAAAACTTAGAATTTTCTAATTTTTGGAAAGAATAAAGGAGAAAGAGCACCACAACATTTGTAAAGCAATTTCTCCTGATTACGGAAATATCCCATATGTGGTAATAAACTGCTGTTTGGACCCACAGCAGGGCTCAGAAGGGAAGGAGCGCCATTTGGATTTTTGGAGCACAGATTTTGTTGGGATGCTTTTAGGCCGCCATATTGCATTTGCAGAGCCCCTGAAGTATCAATACAGTGGAAACCCCCAAAAATGATGCCATTTTGGAATCTATACCCATAAAAGAAAGGAATTAATCTAGTGGCCTAGAAAACTTGTCCCCACAGTTGTTTGGTCCATGAAAAATGAAAAATCTAAATTTCTCCATTTTTGTTCCTAAGGTGTAATAGGAGAAATAGCACGGCAAAAGTTTGTACACAATTTCAACCGAGTACGGCAACACCCCACATGTGGATGTAAACTGGTGTTTAGGCACACGGTTCGGCTCAGGAAATAAGGAGCACTATGCAATATTTCAGGCCCACTATGGTGGTATTTATCATGTTGTGCCGTGATTACAGACGATTTGAGGTGTCAAAATATTATAAACCCCACAGAAGTAACCCAATTTTTGAAGCTACACCCCTCAAGAAATTTACCTGGGGGTATAGTGAGAATTGTGACTATGTGACGGACACATCTCATGGTATTCATCTAGGGGTATAGTAAGAATTATTAGTTGTGAAGTTGGCAGCCTGAAAATCCTGCACTGGAGGGAGGTGGAATGGCAGGTCCCACTGCTAACCCACCCACCATTCCATAAAATGCAGCCCAGAAAATACATTTATTAAAAAACATATGAAAATATTTTTTTTTGCTAAGGTTACACATCTACTCTGCATTTTATCCTCTCACCCAGCTTTATAACCCGGGTGAGAGGGTCACTCCCTCCATTACTATTACAGCTGCCTACAGGGCATAGTGTATTGGCTATAGGGAAAATATTTAGTTTATTTTGGGTTTTTACTAATATTACAATTAGCTATGACAGGTCTGATGACAGGCAATGACAGGTCTGATGACAGGTGATGATAGGCGATGACACATCTGATGACAGGCAAGATTACAGGTCTGATGACAGGCGATGACAGGTCTGATGACAGGCGATGACAGGTCTGATGACAGGCGATGACAGGTCTGATGACAGGCGATGACAGGTCTGATGAGCGTTGTTTTTTTTACATTTCAACTGAACCATAGGAGCGGAGCGTCCACCATTGACCCTGCTGTATTTGAAAGTGTGGAAACCCTACCTACCTACCAAATTCTAAATGAGAAGTGTCGTTGCTACCTAACCAGGACCTCAGGCAGTGGGCAATCTAGGGGTATACAGCTGGGTACAGGTGATAAGAGGACTGAGGACAGGACTGAAGACAGGACTAAGGACTGGTTTGGTGACACTGATCACCAGATGATGGTGGTTGTAGTGTTTTATCAGCTGGTGAGGGGACTGATTGCCGGCTTTATGTTCATTTTCATTCCTATCTACACAGCATCTGGCTCTGTCAGGCTCAGGACACAGTTGAGCCCTCACAGAGCAGGAGATGCTGGTAAAATAATACGTCTGCGTTGTGATTGGCCAGTCAATACAGACTGCCAAATCACAGCACTTGCCGGCACTGGACCATGATCAGGGGACTGTAGAGTGCGTACACTCCTACCGGGGGGAAGTGGCTTCACCTGCTCACCTTCCCCATTAATGGCCATACCTTTTCCCAAACCCCCTGTCCCTCTAATAAGACTCAGACACTTGGGTTGGATAAATTTGGCCACAGCAGCCATTTTATTTACAAACAAACATCAAGAACAACAATTTACAAATAATAATAACTATGGAAGGGGAGTCCTTGGAGCTACAAAAGTCTGTCACGAAACAGCCCACCTGCATAGTATTTTACTCCCAACCATCACCCTACTGGCTCAGGGGCACCGGTATACCTGCAGTTGGCTGACCTCAACCGCAACCACTCCCCGGGACTCCACCCAGCGGGAGCCCAAATTGACCACTCCTCGGGACACCACCCAGCAGGAGCCCAAATTGACCAGACTACCAACCATAATAAATTGGGGACGGACCATACCCCCTATGAATCCCCCCCCACAGTAATTTACCACCAACTCCAAGGACCCCCAATCCGCCACACGAACATACTTAGACACCTTTAAGTATGCAAGCCCCCACCCAACAAGAGGGCCCTTTCGATACCTTCCTGCAGGCGCAGAGTCCACAGGTCAATCCCCACGGCCGTCAGGTGCACACCATCACCTAGCTAATAATTACCCTGGCCATCCTCGAAGTCATAATGACGCACGAAGACCCCCCCCCCGTTTCTCACCATGAAACCCGAAACTGCCCGATTAACCTTTACCCTGGCTTTATTTAACCGCGGCACCGATCATGCATGCCGCCAAAGCTTCCGCGGGACAATCTCTGACCACACCACCTTAATACGCGGGAAAACGGACCATAACCTGAGTAGATCGTATTTTATATCCCTGATCAACTCACGAAAAGGACGACTACCCAAATCGTTACCCCCGACATGTAACACCAAGACATCCGGGGCCCTGTCCATCAGTGCAAACCGATGCACGTCCGGCAACACCCGACTCCACAGCATCCCCCTACTCCCAAGCCACCGCACGACTACATCCTCCCGCCGAAAACCCAACTGCCGCCCGTCCGGCCGAACATCTGCCCGCTCCGCCCCCCAATGAACGTAGGAATGCCCGACGATCCACACCAATCGGCCCGCGGGTCCTGAAAAATAAAACCACTGATTAACAAAACGAGTAAGGATGCAAGCGAAACATGGAGGAGGAGAGAAAAAGCGACGAGGGGAGCAGGAGGGAGTGTAGAGAAGGAGGGATTACGACTGGACTATCATATAAACCAGGGGTCTCAAGCACGCGGCCCGCGGGCTGCAAGCGGCCCCTGGGGCTGTCATCTGCGGCCCGCGGGACACAGAGCCGCTAGTATCGGCTCTGCTCCGAGACTCTGGAATTCCCTGACATCGCTGTTCACATATGAACAGCGATGTCTGGGGCTTCCCCAGAGCCGGAGTCCCGAGCAGAGCGCTGGTGTCGGCTCTGCTCCGGGACTCTGTGGAATTCCCTGACATCGCTGTCCACATATGAACAGCGATGTCTGGGGCTTCCCCAGAGCCGGAGTCCCGAGAAGAGCGCTGGTGTCGGCTCTGCTCCGGGACTCTGTGGAATTCCCTGACATCGCTGCCCATATATGGACAGTGTGTCAGGGTCTTGCCCAGAGCGGAGGAGAGCGCTGGTGTCGGCTCTGCTCCTGGACTCTGTGGAATTCCCTGACATCGCTGTCCACATATGAACAGCGATGTCTGGGGCTTCCCCAGAGCCGGAGTCCCGAGCAGAGCGCTGGTGTCGGCTCTGCTCCGGGACTCTGTGGAATTCCCTGACATCGCTGCCCATATATGGACAGTGTGTCAGGGTCTTGCCCAGAGCGGAGCAGAGCGCTGGTGTCGGCTCTGCTCCTGGACTCTGTGGAATTCCCTGACATCACTGTCCACATATGAACAGCGATGTCTGGGGCTTCCCCAGAGCCTGAGTCCCGAGCAGAGCGCTGGTGTCGGCTCTGCTCCTGGACTCTGTGGAATTCCCTGACATCGCTGTCCACATATGAACAGCGATGTCTGGGGCTTCCCCAGAGCCGGAGTCCCGAGCAGAGCGCTGGTGTCGGCTCTGCTCCGGGACTCTGTGGAATTCCCTGACATCGCTGTCCACATATGAACAGCGATGTCTGGGGCTTCCCCAGAGCCGGAGTCCCGAGAAGAGCGCTGGTGTCGGCTCTGCTCCGGGACTCTGTGGAATTCCCTGACATCACTGCCCATATATGGACAGTGTGTCAGGGTCTTGCCCAGAGCGGAGCAGAGCGCTGGTGTCGGCTCTGCTCCTGGACTCTGTGGAATTCCCTGACATCGCTGTCCACATATGAACAGCGATGTCTGGGGTTTCCCCAGAGCCGGAGTCCCGAGCAGAGCGCTGGTGTCGGCTCTGCTCCGGGACTCTGTGGAATTCCCTGACATCGCTTCCCATATATGGACAGTGTGTCAGGGTCTTGCCCAGAGCGGAGCAGAGCGCTGGTGTCGGCTCTGCTCCTGGACTCTGTGGAATTCCCTGACATCGCTGTCCACATATGAACAGCGATGTCTGGGGCTTCCCCAGAGCCTGAGTCCCGAGCAGAGCGCTGGTGTCGGCTCTGCTCCTGGACTCTGTGGAATTCCCTGACATCGCTGTCCACATATGAACAGCGATGTCTGGGGCTTCCCCAGAGCCGGAGTCCCGAGCAGAGCGCTGGTGTCAGCTCTGCTCCGGGACTCTGTGGAATTCCCTGACATCGCTGTCCACATATGAACAGCAATGTCTGGGGCTTCCCCAGAGCCGGAGTCCCGAGCAGAGCGCTGGTGTCGGCTCTGCTCCGGGACTCTGTGGAATTCCCTGACATCGCTGCCCATATATGGACAGTGTGTCAGGGTCTTCCCCAGAGCGGAGTCCCGAGCAGAGCGCTGTTATCGGCTCTGCTCCGGGACTCTGGGGAAGCCTCTGACATTGCTGTCCATACATCGACAATGATGTCAGGGGCTTCCCCAGAGCAGGAATCCCAGTGATGTCAGGAGCACAGCTGGAGTCCCAGGAAGAGCCTACTAGCGCTTTGCCTGGGACTCCAGCTCTGGGTAAGCCCCTGACATCACTGGGGCAGCCTCTACAGAGGGCCCTGGGGCAGCCTCTACAGAGGGCACTGGGGCAGCCTCTACAGAGGGCACTCGGGCAGCCTCTACAGAGGGCACTGGGGCAGCCTCTACAGAGGGTTCTGGGGCAGCCTCTACAGAGGGCTCTGTGGCAGCCTCTACAGAGGGCACTGGGGCAGCCTCTACAGAGGGCACTGTGGCAGCCTCTACAGAGGGCACTGTGGCAGCCTCTACAGAGGGCACTGGGGCAGCCTCTACAGAGGGCACTGTGGCAGCCTCTACAGAGGGCACTGTGGCAGCCTCTACAGAGGGCACTGTGGCAGCCTCTACATAGGGCACTGTGGCAGCCTCTACAGAGGACACTGTGGCAGCCTCTACAGAGGGCACTGTGGCAGCCTCTACAGAGGGCACTGTGGCGTTATCTACAAGTGGGTGTGTGACAGTATCTGAAGAGGACACTGGCATTATCTAGGGGTGTGTTGAATTATCTACAGAGGGCACTGTGGCCTTATCTACAGAGGGCACTGTGGCCTTATCTACAGAGGGCACTGTGGCCTTATCTACAGAGGGCACTGTGGCCTTATCTACAGAGGGCACTGTGGCCTTATCTACAGAGGGCACTGTGGCCTTATCTACAGAGGGCACTGTGGCTTTATCTACAGAGGGCACTGTGGCCTTATCTACAGAGGGCACTGTGGACTTATCTAGGGGTGTGTTGCATTATCCACAGAGGGTACTGCGGCAGCATCCACAGAGGGCACTGCGGCAGCATCCACAGAGGGCACTGCGGCACTATCTAAAAAGGGGCTGCCCAATCTTGACATGTGTGCTAACTGAGCCGCCGGACTGCATTTAGCGACACTTAAACTGGAAAGCTGGATTGTTGAAATAAGCACGTGGAGAAATATCTCAAATTTTAAACCTAGTGCTATTATTATAGTAATCTAGTATTATAGTAATGTAGTATTATTATTCTAGTAATATAGTGTTATAGTAGTTCAAATAACTAATTGATTAACAATAATTTTGTATTGTATCAAATTTGAAAGTAATGCGGCCCGTCAACTTCCCATTTTTTCTATATGCGGCCCACTTACCCGGCCGAGTTTGAGACCCCTGATATAAACTGAGGGCGCACATACAGCTGGAAACGGCGGGAATCCCATCGACCTATCCACTTTACCACTTCCTCACCCAATCCCCATGCCACCGCCTCCGTCGCTGCCCCAATCCGAAAAGAATGGGGGGAAAACTGCTAATTTTTCGACTCCACATCTTCCCAGAAGTAACCATAGCAACCAATTCAAAAGATGAGAGTTGGTAGGTAGATTGGAGGGTCTGATAAGTGACAACCATAGCCCACCATGCAGTAACAGCCAGATCCTCTAGAGGTAACAGCTACTGCCACCATTATAGTGACAGCTACTGACCCCAATAATAGTGACAGCTACTGACCCCAATAATAGTGACAGCTACTGACCCCAATAATAGTGACAGCTACTGACCCCAATAATAGTGACAGCTACTGACCCCAATAATAGTGACAGCTACTGACCCCAATAATAGTGACAGCTACTGACCCCAATAATAGTGACAGCTACTGACCCCAATAACAGTGACAGCTACTGACACCAATAACAGTGACAGCTACTGACCCCAATAATAGTGACAGCTATTGACCCCAATAATAGTGACAGCTACTGACCCCAATAATAGTGAAAGCTACTGACCCCAATAATAGTGACAGCTACTGACCCCAATAATAGTGACAGCTATTGACCCTAATAATAGTGACAGCTACTGACCCCAATAATAGTGACAGCTACTGACCCCAATAATAGTGACAGCTACTGACCCCAATAATAGTGACAGCTACTGACCCCAATAATAGTAACAGCTACTGATCCCAATAATAGTGACAGCTACTGACCCCAATAATAGTGACAGCTACTGACCCCAATTTTAGTGACAGCTACTGACCCCAATAATACTGACAGCTACTGACCCCAATAACAGTGACAGCTACTGACCCCAATAATAGTGACAACTACTGACCCCAATAATAGTGACAGCTACTGACCCCAATAACAGTGACAGCTACTGACCCCAATAATAGTGACAGCTACTGACCCCAATAATACTGACAGCTACTGACCCCAATAACAGTGACAGCTACTGAGCCCAATAATAGTGACAGCTACTGACCCCAATAATAGTGACAGCTACTGACCCCAATAATAGTGACAGCTACTGACCCCAATAATAGTCACAGCTACTGACCCCAATAATAGTGACAGCTACTGACCCCAATAATAGTGACAACTACTGACCCCAATAATAGTGACAGCTACTGACTCCAATAATAGTGACAGCTACTGACCCCAATAACAGTGACTGCTACTGACCCCAATAACAGTGACAGCTACTGACCCCAATAATAGTGACAGCTACTGACCCCAATAACAGTGACAGCTACTGACCCCAATAACAATGACAGCTACTGACCCCAATAATAGTGACAGCTACTGACACCAATAATAGTGACAGCTACTGACCCCGATAATAGTGACAGCTGCAACCCCCAATAATAGTGACAGCTACTGACCCCAATAATAGTGACAGCTACTGACCCCAATAATAGTGACAGCTACTGACCCCAATAATAGTGACAGCTACTGACCCCAATAATAGTGACAGCTACTGACCCCAATAATAGTGACAGCTACTGACCCCAATAATAGTGACAGCTACTGACCCCAATAATAGTGACAGCTACTGACCCCAATAATAGTAACAGCTACTGATCCCAATAATATTGACAGCTACTGACCCCAATAATAGTGACAGCTACTGACCCCAATTTTAGTGACAGCTACTGACCCCAATAATACTGACAGCTACTGACCCCAATAACAGTGACAGCTACTGACCCCAATAATAGTGACAACTACTGACCCCAATAATAGTGACAGCTACTGACCCCAATAACAGTGACAGCTACTGACCCCAATAATAGTGACAGCTACTGACCCCAATAATACTGACAGCTACTGACCCCAATAACAGTGACAGCTACTGACCCCAATAATAGTGACAGCTACTGACCCCAATAATAGTGACAGCTACTGACCCCAATAATAGTGACAGCTACTGACCCCAATAATAGTCACAGCTACTGACCCCAATAATAGTGACAGCTACTGACCCCAATAATAGTGACAACTACTGACCCCAATAATAGTGACAGCTACTGACTCCAATAATAGTGACAGCTACTGACCCCAATAACAGTGACTGCTACTGACCCCAATAACAGTGACAGCTACTGACCCCAATAATAGTGACAGCTACTGACCCCAATAACAGTGACAGCTACTGACACCAATAACAATGACAGCTACTGACCCCAATAATAGTGACAGCTACTGACACCAATAATAGTGACAGCTACTGACCCCGATAATAGTGACAGCTGCAACCCCCAATAATAGTGACAGCTACTGACCCCAATAATAGTGACAGCTACTGACCCCAATAATAGTGACAGCTACTGACCCCAATAATAGTGACAGCTACTGACCCCAATAATAGTGACAGCTACTGACCCCAATAACAGTGACAGCTACTGACCCCAATAATAGTGACAGCTACTGACCCCAATAATAGTGACAGCTACTGGCCCCAATAATAGTGACAGCTACTGACCCCAATAATAGTGACAGCTACTGACCCCAATAATAGTGACAGCTACTGACCCCAATAATAGTGACAGCTACTGACCCCAATAATAGTGACAGCTACTGACCCAAATAATAGTGACAGCTACTGACCCCAATAACAGTGACAGCTACTGACCCCAATAATAGTGACAGCTACTGACCCCAATAATAGTGACAGCTTTTGAACCCAATAATAGTGACAGCTACTGATCCCAATAATAGTGACAGCTAATGACCCCAATAATAGTGGCAGCTACTGACTCCAATAATAGTAACAGCTACTGACCCCAATAATAGTGACAGCTACTGACCCCAATAATAGTGACAGCTACTGACCCCGATAATAGTGACAGCTACTGACCCCAATAATAGTGACAGCTACTGACCCCAATAATAGTGACAGCTACTGACCCCAATAATAGTGACAGCTACTGACCCCAATAATAGTGACAGCTACTGACCCCAATAATAGTGACAACTACTGACCCCAATAATTGTGACAGCTTTTGAACCCAATAATAGTGACAGCTACTGATCCCAATAATATTGACAGCTATTGACCCCAATAATAGTGACAGCTACTGACCCCAATAACAGTGACAGCTACTGACCCCAATAATAGTGACAGCTACTGACCCCAATAATAGTGACAGCTTTTGAACCCAATAATAGTGACAGCTACTGATCCCAATAATAGTGACAGCTAATGACCCCAATAATAGTGGCAGCTACTGACTCCAATAATAGTAACAGCTTTTGAACCCAATAATAGTGACAGCTACTGATCCCAATAATATTGACAGCTATTGACCCCAATAATAGTGACAGCTACTGACCCCAATAATAGTGACAGCTACTGACCCCAATAATAGTGACAGCTACTGACCCCAATAACAGTGACAGCTACTGACCCCAATAACAGTGACAGCTACTGACCCCAATAATAGTGACAACTACTGACCCCAATAATAGTGACAGCTACTGACCCCAATAATAGTGACAGCTACTGACCCCAATAATAGTGACAGCTACTGATCCCAATAATAGTGACAGATAATGACCACAATAACAGTGACAGCTACTGACCCCAATAATAGTGACAGCTACTGACCCCAATAATAGTGACAGCTACTGACCCCAATAATAGTGACAGCTACTGACCCCAATAATAGTGACAGCTACTGAGCCCAATAATAGTGACAGCTACTGACCCCAATAATAGTGACAACTACTGACCCCAATAATAGTGACAGCTACTGACCCCAATAATAGTGACAGCTACTGACCCCAATAATAGTGACAGCTACTGACCCCAATAATAGTGACAGCTACTGACCCCAATAATAGTGACAGCTACTGACCCCAATAATAGTGACAACTACTGACCCCAATAATTGTGACAGCTTTTGAACCCAATAATAGTGACAGCTACTGATCCCAATAATATTGACAGCTATTGACCCCAATAATAGTGACAGCTACTGACCCCAATAATAGTGACAGCTACTGACCCCAATAATAGTGACAGCTACTGACCCCAATAACAGTGACAGCTACTGACCCCAATAACAGTGACAGCTACTGACCCCAATAATAGTGACAACTACTGACCCCAATAATAGTGACAGCTACTGACCCCAATAATAGTGACAGCTACTGACCCCAATAATAGTGACAGCTTCTGATCCCAATAATAGTGACAGATAATGACCACAATAACAGTGACAGCTACTGACCCCAATAATAGTGACAGCTACTGACCCCAATAATAGTGACAGCTACTGACCCCAATAATAGTGACAGCTACTGACCCCAATAATAGTGACAGCTACTGAGCCCAATAATAGTGACAGCTACTGACCCCAATAACAGTGACAGCTACTGACCCCAATAATAAAAGACTCTACGCAATTAATTGGGGATCTCAACAAAGTTCCAATGAGAGAAAACTTATTATTTATTACCTTAGATGTGACCGCACTCTATAGTAATATCGAACACACATTAGGTCTGGAAAAATTGAAAACAAGACTGGAGAGGGATACTAAATTATTACCTATACAAACTAACTTTCTTTGCAATAGCATGGAATTTATCCTAAAGAATAATGTTTTTTCATTTGATCAGAAATTGTATCATCAAGTAAGAGGCACAGCAATGGGGACACGGGTAGCTCCTAGTTATGCGAACATCTTCATGGGAATGTTTGAGGAAGAATATATCTGGCAACATCCATGGGCAAACAGTAATATTTTATTATTTAGAAGATTCATTGATGATCTGTTCCTAGTCTGGGAAGGTGATTTTATTACAGCGACAGAGTTCTGTCAGACATTAAATAATAACACCTGGGGGATGAATTTCACTTTCAACATACAACCACTTGAAATCGATTTTTTGGATTTAACAATAGTCAAGACCACGAGTAAAATTATTACCCGTACACATTTCAAAAAAGTTGATAGCAATAGCTATTTGGACTACAAGAGTAGTCACTATCATAAGTGGCTAAAAAACATCCCATATAGTCAGTATAAAAGAATTAGGAAAAACTGTACACTGAATAAAGATTTTAATGATCAAAGCCGTATTTTATTAAGGAGATTTAAAGAGAAAAATTATCCAAAAAAACTCCTCTCTGATGCATACAAAAAAACAGTGATTTTAAGCCAAAAGGATTGCCTACCCACTAAGGACATACTATCAAATGGTATCGAATTGAGTGATACAACAGACATAAAAAAAGAGAAGGATGAACAACCAACAAAAAAATTTTTCTCCTTCAATTTCATTACTAAATATAATGCTGCACATAAAAATATCAAAAACATCATGAATAAACATTGGCACATTTTACAGATTGATCCTTTTTTAAAAAATAGCTTACCTACGAAACCCATGATAACTTTTAAGAGAGCTAGAACTATGAAAAATATTTTAGCACCGAGTAGGATTAATTTTCCTGGAAGACAACAGACGCAACAACAAAATACTATGTGCCCAAATTCACACACAAAGGGTAGTTCTAAATGCAAAAAAAAGAACTGTTTATGCTGTTCTAGTATACGTACCACAGACATTTTTAGATCAAACCAAACAAAAAATGAGTTTCAAATTGAAATGCAGTTAAATTGCCAGTCCAACTATGTTATATACCTTATTGACTGTATTTGCGGTCTCCAATATGTGGGAAGAACCATCCAATTTCTACACTGTCGACTAAATAAACATCGTTCCAACTGCAAGAAAAAATTCCTTTTGCACAGTATCTCTAAACACTGTACTCTGTTTCATAACAATGATTTTAGATGTTTTAATATTACACCGATTGAACAGATAAATGAAAGCCGAGCGGATAGATACGATTTACTGTGCAAGAGGGAAATATATTGGATATATAAATTAAAGACCCTAAAACCTGAAGGTTTAAATGAAATCACAGAGATCATAATTTAATGAAACGAACCCGCTCTGGATGAGTCCCTTTATATGCAAACAAATAAGAATTTCATTATAGATAAATATATATAGGAAATTCTTTAAGAACTGGCAAAGATCGTACTGGAAAAATAAAAAAGAAAAAAAGAAAAAACTTGATTTTTCCTTTTTCATTTTAATAATAAAAAACACAAAATTCGATCTTCTGAAAGTAACATCAAGATTAGTATAATGATAAAATTGACATTATTATAATTTCCATGAAAACAGTATAATTATGCAAAGAACATATATATAAAAAGGTATATATATATATATGTACACACATAGAACTTGTATAAAAATGATTTTGGTTGAACATTTACGAATTTATATAGCAAAATTGAAAAATAGAATGAAATGGTAGTGCATTTTTAACTTTTTTCCTCATTTTTAATCAATATATTTTAAAAATATTTTTTAATATAACATATTTTCCTTTTAATAATTCGTTTTTAATATACTATTAAATTATATTTTTAGACAATGTAATTATATATGTGCAGAATTTTGTATATATTTTGTATATATATGTGTTCAATTACGTTAATATAGTATGTCTTTACCAACCAGACAACTTCCAACTATTATGTATAGGAAATAATTGTCTTTCATTGGACATATATATACATATATGTTTCATATATATATATATTTTTTATCTTTGTTTTATCAGTTGTGATTATATGTATGTTATGTAATTTGGGTTGGTCTTTTATCTCTGAACCGACCCGGTAGTTCTTGCCTCTAACTGACCTTTCACTAGGTTATTTAACTGGCACCACACCCATCTATTTATATACTACCTGAGGAAGAAACCGGTTCGGTTTCGAAACTGTTCACTGTTAAACAGTTGTGTTTTATATTTACCATTGTACCAATAAAATCCCTATAATACCGACCACATTGGTACCTTTGAGGAATTTGGTTTTACGTGTATGGGCAACCATACTGATCAGTAGCGCATGGAAAACGCCCGTATTTTGCTTTTTTGCTTTTATTTCCCCAATAATAGTGACAGCTACTGACCCAATTATAGTGACAGCTAATGACCCCAATAATAGTGACAGCTACTGACCCCGATAATAGTGACAGCTACTGACCCCAATAATAGTGACAGCTACTGACCCCAATAATAGTGACAGCTACTGACCCCAATAATAGTGACAGCTACTGACTCCAATAATAGTGACAGCTACTGACCCCGATAATAGTGACAGCTACTGACCCCAATAATAGTGACAGCTACTGACCCCAATAATAGTGACAGCTACTGACCCCAATAATAGTGACAGCTACTGATCCCAATAATAGTGACAGCTACTGACCCCAATAATAGTGACAGCTACTGACCCCAATAATAGTGTCAGCTACTGACCCCAAAAATAGTGACAGCTACTGACCCCAATAATAGTGACAGCTACTGACCCCAATAACAGTGACAGCTACTGACCCCAATAATAGTGACAGCTACTGACCCCAATAATAGTGACAGCTACTGACCCCGATAATAGTGACAGCTACTGACCCCAATAATAGTGACAGCTACTGACCCCAATAATAGTGACAGCTACTGACCCCTATAACAGTTTTCTGACGCGAACAATAACATCTTATTTATGGTGAATGATGAAGGGCTTAAAAAACTTCAAAAAACAATAAAAATAAAGATAAATTATTGGAGCACTCCGCTTTATTTTTTTATTGCACCCTCCATTTGTATATTGGTGTTTCAGTGGGGTGCTGTGAGCAAAATACTTACCGATCCCCGCATCTTGTATTTTTCGGGTCCAACGCCGCTCACGTGACCTTCCCCCAGACTTGTCTGAAGTTACTGTGCTTTTGAATAAACCGGAACTCAGGCTCTCAATGCATTCCTATGGGAGCCAGGACGAGGCCAGAACGAGGCCAGAACGGGGCCAGAACGAGGCCAGAACGAGGCCAGAATGAGGCCACAACGAGGCCACAACGAGGCCACAACGAGGCTCCATAGGAATGCATTGACTTCCAGGAATTCTGAACAGCAGTGATTCTAGACCAGGTCAGAATGGACCCGGAAAACGACAAAATTCGGGGATCGGTAAGTATTTCTACACACAGCACTCCAGTGAAACACCAATGTACAAATGGAGGGTGCAATAAAAAGAATAAAGTGGAGTGCTCCTTTAAATGCTAATTTAAATGTACTGCAAAATGGTCACAATGAAGGAAGACAAAAGCGGAAAAAATTATTTGCAGCTTAATCGAAAAAATTGGTTGCAACATCAACGGGTTAATAATTATATTACATGCAGATCACTGTATAGAGCTTTTCAGTTCCCCAGGGGCATACGGTTGGGAGCTTTGACTGGGGGGTCACTTTAAGAATAAATAAATGGGGGGTGGCATCACATCATCATGATCTACAGGGATTGGCCAGTGATCACATGGTAGGGGGGCTATAGAGCTCCCTATAAGATAGTAATGCCCTTCGTCCTCTTTGGACCCTGCAGCTTGGCGTCTTTCCCTCCCCCACTCCCTCTCTTGATTTGACTCCTTAATGACACGACCAATTTATTTTTTTTTATTTTAGTTTATTACTATTTGTGGGGTGAAATTAGCAAAAAAAAAAAAAAAAAAGCAAATGCGCCATTTTCTGGGGGATTTTGTTTTTACGGCGTCTATCGTGCAGTAATAACTACATGTTCACTTTATTCTACGGATTAATACGATTACGGCGATATCGACTTTATATTTTTTTCATGTTTTACCACTTTGTAAAACTATTTGTTAAAAAAATTTGTTTTGTGTCACCAAATTCTGAGAGCCATAACTTTTTTATGTTTCCGTTGATTGAGCGATGTGAGGGCTTATTTTTTGCGAGGCGAGCTTTTGTTGTTACCATTTTGGGGTGCGACTTTTTGACTAGGTTTTATTCTATTTTTTGGGGAAACTAACGTGACCAAAAAACAGCAATTTGGGTGTTTAAACATTTTTATTGTTTTTTTTACGGTGTTCAGCGAGTGGGTTAGATAACATCAGATTGTAATAGTTCGGACTTTTGCAAACGCGGCGATATCAGTTATGCTAACTTATATGTTGTTTAACATTACTCTACAGAAAAAATGGCAAGAGGGAATTTTTTTAGAAATGTAAATATTATTTTTGGGGATATTTGCAAAAAACTTTATTTAACTTTTTAAAATTCAGTTTAGAAGTCCCCCTAGTGGACTTGAACCAGCGATTATTGGATTGCTCACACGATCCACTGCAATACTAAAGTATTGCAGTATATCATGATTTTTACAGCCACCTATGAAGCCCTGCCGGAGAACAAAGATGGCAGACCCTTCATTAGGCCCCCAGGCTGCCATGATAACCATCGGCATCCCGCTATAGCATCGTGGGGGCACAAGGGCACGTCGGAGGGGGTCGCCCCTCTCATTCTAATGCTTTAGATGCTGTGGTCGTGATTGACTGTGGCATCTAAGGGGTTAAACGGGAAGACAAAGTGATTTTTGATTCTGTCCGTTGCAGTGAGGTGTTGGCCATATTACACAGCGAATACCCGCTAAGTATGGAGCGAGCTCAGCCCGTGATCCCGCTCCGTACTTCCCCTTAACGACTGCCACGTACATGTATGAGGCATTGTGTTAAGGAGTTAGGGTATGTTCACACGCAGTGGTTTCAGACGTAATTCGGGAGTTTTACGCCTCGAATTCCGCCTGAAAAATCGCCCCTAATACGCCTACAAACATCTGCCCATTGCTTTCAATGGGAATTACGATGTTCTGTTCCCACGAGCCTTTATTTTACTCGTCGCTGTCAAAATACGGCGCGTAAAATGACGGCTCGTCAAAAGAAGTGCAGGTCATTTCTTGGGGCGTTTGTGAAGTCGTTTTTCATTGACTCCATTGAAAAACAGCTCCAAAAATGTCCGTAAAGAACGCTGCGAAAAACGCGAGTTGTTAAAAAAAGTCTGAAAATCAGGAGTTATTTTCGCCTGAAAACCGCTCCGTATTTTCAGACGTTTTTGAGTTTGCGTGTGAACATAGCCTTAAATGTCATTTTGTTTATTATTTTTTCAGAGTTTTTATGTTCATCCTGTTTTGATCATTTTGTTCTGTTCCAGATGTCACAGCGGCGGTTCTAGGAGGATCTTGTCTCTACCGTTCGTGAAATCACCCGGAAACAACTGGAGCATGCCCATCGCGCCTGCAATGTTCTGGCACCCAGGGTGACCTGTTTATCTTGCAATGTGTTTATCCAACCAGCGGACAACGTCCTCAAATTTATTGTTAATAATAAAAGCTGTGGCCGACCCCCACTTTACCCCACATCTTGGTCTGGGTCTCAGTTATTTCATATAAATGTTAGAGGTTGTGTTATATGGGGGTGATGCCATCATTGGTCCTGTCAGTCTTGTTTTACCAAATTTAATCCCCTGTGAAACAATGCCATCACCCAAAACAACATGGAAAAATCAATGGAGGGTGGTAAATACTTTTTATTAGCACAGTATAACAGATGACCTTACATTGACCTCTGTGAAAAAAGACGCTAAAATGTCACTACATCAATGACTTGTGTTTTGGGGTCTGCGAAGCCCTTAGCAGATATAATTCATAGCAGATACTAAACCATGGCAGCTCCAGAGCAGAACTGACCTTACTGTGACATCATGATGACATCACGGAGCTATGATGTCACAGAGAGCTGAGAAGTTGGGAATTCCCCTTGACAGCAGCAGAACTGACCTTACTGTGACATCATGATGATATCACGGAGCTATGATGTCACAGAGAGATGATGAGAGGTTATAAATATTCCCCTGACTGCTGCGCGGTCTTACTTTCTGTGAATTGACACAGAGCGCGATTTTCTAATTGATTGGCGACTTTTCATTATTATGGAAATCAATGGACTGGGATTCTTCACCATCTTCTTGGCCTTTTGGTGTGTGGCCTGGCTCTCTGGTAGCTACCCACTGACTGTTATCAACAGCCATGCCCCCCCACTGATGTACATCAGGTAAGATGGAGAATTACACGACTTTTATAGTTTGGGAATGTATAAGGTAATTACTTAAATAAGGAGGAAATATCTAATTAACAAAATGGCTTCCATTACCCAGAGGAGCTGCAAGAGGACAGAGAAACGCATATCCTCAGTCCTATAGATTATTATCTGACTGCTGATTATTAAGATGAAACAATTCTGACAATTTTTCTATATTATTTAACATTGAGCGTTTTTCTTTTTCTTTTACAGTGAAACGGGAAATTTCTTTCCCGAAAATATCCTGTTTAGAATAGGATTCATAGGAATGGCCATTGCCTGTAAGTAAATATCACGGAAGTGATTATAATATGCTCTTACTTCTGGGGGATGGCGGGTTATTATAAAAAGTCTTATATCTGATTATATTACTCTGGGGTCAAACCTACATTTATTTTTTACAAAAATGTGATTACTACGTCAGTGAGAGATGCAGGCCGGTTGCTAGGGACTCATTGCTGGACAAGACTGTGGTTGTTAGGTAGTGTATGCCTAGCAACCAGACTGTCAGACGTGACTCAGACTTGGCATCAGTCGCACCCTGCCCTCTTCTCAGCCTGCAGTAGTAATCAGAATTTTCTAAAAAAATAAAATAACGTTTTGTTAATTTCAACTGATAATAATTGTCCGGATTAGACGATGCAGATAAATGTTCCCGTCCATTATTGAAGGTTTCTTGTTGGGTTTAGCGTTTGGTCCGCGTTTCATAAATGTTATTAGGTGCTTTTACACGTGGTACAGGATTAATTCGGCTCATTTGCTCTTTTTCAGCTCTGGGCCTGACGTTTCTACACTATAAGTACATCATGCTCCATGCTGAAGCCTTTGGGGATCGTCAGGCCTTGGTTCAAAAGATCCTCCTGGCAATTGGATGGTCATCATGCGTCGGGACAGCCATGATGGCTACATTCTCGGTAAGTTAATAAATGTTTTACGTTGATAGGGTTGTCCCATCTTCACTAAATAGGGACCCGTTGGCAATCAGCTAATTACTGTAGGTCCGGCAGCTGAACCCCTGGTGATCATGATCAGCGGTTATCACCGGGTGGCCACACACTAAAGTGGTATTACATGGCTTATTAGAATGAATGGACGACCATGTAATAGATGTGTGTCCTCAGTCCCCCCAGAGCAGAAGCCATTTTTTGTTAGTGGCTTTCTGCTCTGTCTAATAGGGAAGCAGGAGACCCCCCTCTATATCCATTATGTCTCTGGGGTTATTATATCAGAACACGTTATTTAGGATTTATTGGGAAGTTCTGAGGGTAAATTAGTGATTAGTTCCATAAGATTTGCTCTAACCTCTGTCTGCTTGTTTTCTAGACCTACTATTATCCAATAACTCACCGGATTAATGCTTGCATTGCATTCGGGTTTGGCAGCCTTTACAACCTTTGGCAGTCCATACTCCTCTACAAAGTGCCCGAAAGCCGAAACTTCATCAGCCATTTCAGACTGGCGTCCTGCATAATGGCCGTGACCTTAGTGGTTTCATGTATCCTTTCTTAAATAATATTTGAATGGAATCCAACCATCCTTGTCTTTAGGTTCACATGTAGAAAACTTCAGATCCTGAGGTGATCATTTCCCTTCATTTTCTGATCTCTGCCATCAGATGGCGACATGCTGGTGTAACACAGCGTCATCTGGTAACATTGTTCAGCTTCTTGCAGGAAGATGCTGAATAGAAAGCAGCGGTACTGTCATTGCTATATATGTATTATATTAACATTTATCTCACATAAAAGTGTAGTAAATCCTATGACACTTACTAAACATAAGAAACTTTATTTTCCTATATAATAAATTACCAGTCATTGGAAATAAGGTATCCGTATACACCCACCTGTGCGCTGGAGATCAATGTGTAAAGGTATGTACAGTATATCTCATACATAATATCAAGTTATTGAGATGCCGAGCTGCTGGTACAAACCAGTCGATGTAAAATTCCTTTAATCCGGTATTAATGAGATTATTCTGGATTATTGTATAGATTTTATTTGTACCCCTAGAAGCCGTTCTATAGGAAAACAATTGGACCTATAATCTTTGTGCTCGTTCTCAGCACCATGGTGATCGTGACGTCCGCAATGTAATGGATATGGTGTCATATGACAATGGGTCAGGTCCATTTTGGCATCGCCGTCAGTCACATGACTCCATGTAATAAACATTAATGCGGCAAAACCTCGGCTGGGGCGGAAAGTTCTTGTTTTGCGCAATTTTTTCTATATTAATTTTGATATTTTTTCACAGATCAGTGAAATGACAGCAAAGATCATAGAGTGGTCGATGTTGGTCCTCATTCTGGTGAATGTATTGAGCTACTATCAGAATATGCAGGTCAGTAGACGTCACCTCATTATCACCTCGTATACCTGACCTCGTAATAACATTATTATTCATCTCTACAATCATGGGGTTTATAATGTGGATATGTGTTTCTTTTCTTAGAGTTTATCTATAACAATTACCCGGAAAAGCTTCACCATCTCCAAGAGCGAGAAGAACCATTTATAAACAGTGGACACTACAGATGAGGTGGAATGGCACGTCACAGCCGAGCAGGAACTTCTCTGGGAACATCCTAAACTGCTTAACTCCAGAGATGGCGACCAATCCACCAGCTCCAACCTTTCTCCCAAATATCATCTTACATCAGGGAGAAAGAGCTACAAGAACCGTTTATGACCAGCGGACTCTACAGCGAGGTGGAATAACAAGTCACAGCCGAGCAGGAACATCTCAAACTGCAAAGGCTCTGGAAATGCCACGAAATCTACCAGCTCCAACCTTTCTCCAAAAAACAACTTACATCAGGGAGAAAGAGCTACAAGAACCGTTTATACCAGCGGACTCTACAGCGAGGTGGAATGGCACGTCACAGCCGAGCAGGAATATCTCAAACTGCAGAAGCTCCGGTTATACAACCAAGTGCCGAGACATCCACCACCTCCAACCTTTCTCCCAAATATCATTTTACCACAAGGAGAGAAGCAGCGGACTGTTTACTATCCTCATGGTCATTGTTTGTTGGCTTATGAAACGGTTTAGTAAAGTCATTTTCTACCACCTGAAACCTGTTTTTGTCTTCATTACTGTCAATAATAATAATAATAATAATAATAATCCTGAGTCTTCCATAGATCTGTCCTCATGAACCTGGAGGAATAAGAACGTCTCAATGTTTTTGTAGCAAAATTCAGATTTATGAAAAATATAAATATATTTTTTACACTATAAGTCGTACATTTTATCAATAAAAAAATCTTGCTACAAAATGTGTACACGTGATAGTCCGGACTCAGGGGAGCCTGGCGGCCCCTTATTAAACCTAATGAGAGGCCCCCCTTTAGAGCGAATAGCGTGGGGGACACATGGGATCACTTCGCACCCCCTTTTACCCTTTTTTCTTCTTTCTTTTCCCTTATTCTGTTCCCTTGTTTTTCCTATATTCTGCTTTTCCCCCTATTTTGTCTTTTGGTGTCTTCCCACACCCCTTCTTTGGGGTGTGGCTTTACGGTATTTACCTTGTTCTAGAAGTTTCCTCAGGTTTGACCTTGTGACCAGGCAGATGTTGGCAACAGTCCAGGGATTGGTTTGAGGAGCTGAGCGGCGGGAAATCCTGGAGGATAAAAGGATGTCAGGTCCGATCAGCAGATTGTCTGAAGAAGCTGTTTGAAGCAGCCCCGCCCACCCTCCCTTGTTCAAGGACAGAATTCCCGCCCACCCTCCCTTGTTCAAGGACAGAATTCCCGCCCACCCTCCCTTGTTCAAGGACAGAATTCCCGCCCACCCTCCGTTGTTTAAGGACAGAATTCCCGCCCACCCTCCCTTGTTCAAGGACAGAATTCCCGCCCAACCTCCCTTGTTCAAGGACAGAATTCCCGCCCACCCTCCCTTGTTCAAGGACAGAATTCCCGCCCACCCTCCCTTGTTCAAGGACAGAATTCCCGCCCACCCTCCCTTGTTCAAGGACAGAATTCCCGCCCACCCTCCCTTGTTCAAGGACAGAATTCCCGCTCACCCTCCCTTGTTCAAGGACAGAATTCCCGCCCACCCTCCGTTGTTCAAGGACAGAATTCCCGCCCACCCTCCCTTGTTCAAGGACAGAATCCCCGTCGCGGAGTTTGTTAGTGGGTTGTCTCGCAGCTAATGCTGTGTGGACAAGTGCTTGTTTATTGGACGTTTCATTATTGGACATTATTTATTTATTTAATTATTTATTTATTAATTAATTCAAGTTGATTATAAAGATTTATTAATATTTTTATGTTACCCATAATAAACACCACAGCCTTTTACTTCCAACTATATTGTATGCTTGACTTTTATTTAAGGTTTTTGAGGGGTTGCGAATGTTATTCCATGATCTGTATGATCGATGGTGGGCGGGGAGGGAATTCGATCACGATGTGAATATTGCATTTAGCTTCCCGTCAGCGGCCAGACACACCACTAGAGCCTGTGGAGGATGGTAAACTATTAGACCACCAAGGAGACAGCAATTTACCTTTTCCTTACCCAAGACCACCAGGGAACCAAATACTGACCCTCTATGTAATACACGGAAGTGCTGGTTCCACCAGAGAGACGCTCTTTATAGATGAGGGCAGTGGCGTAGCTATAGGGGTCGCAACTGCAACCGGGCCCCTAAGCCTGTCTGCGCCGAGTCACTCACAGCAAAGTGCAGAGGAGAAGGATCCTCCACCCATCGTGGGAACGGTGATAGGTAAGTAATTATGTTATAAGTCTTCTATTAGGTACATACTTATTGGGGCATTATACTGGGTATTGGAGGGGGGGGGTTATATGGCAGCTGCTGAGGGGGCATTATACTGGATGAGACAGCGATGGGGGCATTATACTGTAGGGGGGCATTATACTTTATGTGGCCAGCTATGGGTGGCAATATACTGTGGGGGCAGCTATAGGGGCATTATACTGTTGGCGCAGCTCTGGGGGGCATTATAGTGTGAGGGGCAACAATGGGCGCATTATACTGTAGGGGTCCAACTATGGGAACATTATTCTGTGGTGGTCAGCTATAAGGGGCATTATACTGTGTGGGGGCTGCTTTGGGGAGCATTATACTTTGTGGGGGCAGCTATGGGGGGCCACTATACTTTGTGGTGGCATTATACTGTGGGGGCATTATAGTGTGGGGGCATTCATAGGGTCTGTCGGGCAAGCTAGCTGGGCATTGTATACCCTAGTCTGTCTTGCTAAAGGTCTCCCAGTGTTTTCTAGTTCCCAGTGTTACCCGTTCCTGCTGCCTGTACCCTGCATCCCGTACTATCGTTACCTGCTGTTAAAGCCAAGTCGTGTCTTCCACTGCATCCGTGGCTTCACCTGCTGTGAAAGCCAAGTCGTATCTTCCGCTGCATCCGCGGCGTCACCTGCTGTGAAAGCCAAGTCATGTTCCTGCCACTGTCTACATTGCCTCAGGTACCCGTTCAGAACTATAGACATTGTTTTGTACCTTGTTGGCCAGCTGCTACCCCGCTACGCGGTACGGCCCAGTGGGTCCACACCCTGTGCCGTGACACCCAACAAGTGAAAATCCACTTCCTGGTTGGTGCTTGTTTGGCCAAGTTTTCTCAACTCATTTACATAGACTTAACAAGTCTTGCGTGAAAAATGCAGTCCGCGCGGAAGTGCTTCCGTGTGGCATTGACTTCAATCGGTGCGTGATGCGTGAAAAACGCCCAAAGATGGGACATGTCGTGACTTTTTAGCAACGGACTCACGCAGCGTAAAAATCACGCACATGTCTGCACGGCCCCAATAGGTCTGTGCGACGCGCGTGAAAATCACGCGCGTTGCACGGACGTATATCCCGTTCGTCTGAATAAGCCCTTAGAATAAATAAATGGGGGGTGGCATCACATCATCATGATCTACAGGGATTGGCCAGTGATCACATGGTAGGGGGGCTATAGAGCTCCCTATAAGATAGTAATGCCCTTCATCCTCTTTGGACCCTGCAGCTTGGCGTCTTTACCCCACTCCCTCTCTTGATTTGACTCCTTAATGACACGACCAATTTAGAATTTTTTATTTTAGCTTATTACTATTTGTGGGGTGAAATTAGCAAAAAAATAAAAAAGCAAATGCGCCATTTTCTGGGGGATTTCGTTTTTACGGCGTCTATTGTGCAGTAATAACTACATGTTCACTTTATTATACGGATTAATACGATTCCTGCCTCGCTGCTGGACAACTGTCTCGTACTGAAAACATGATCGCACTGTGTTCGGTCCGGTACTTGCGGCCGAAATACGTCCGTCAATTACGGACGTAATGACCTAATGACCTCGTGTGAACATACCCTCATAGTTCGGACTTTTGCAAACGCGGCGATATCAGTTATGCTAACTTATATGTTGTTTAACATTACTTTAGGGAAAAAATGGGAAGAGGGAATTTTGTAGAAATGTAAATATTATTTTTTGGGATATTTGCAAAAAACTTTATTTTACTTTTTAAAATTCAGTTTAGAAGTCCCCCTAGTGGACTTGAACCGGCGATTATTGGATTGCTCACACGATCCACTGCAATACTAAAGTATTGCAGTATATCATGATTTTTACAGCCACCTATGAAGCCCTGCCGGAGAACAAAGATGGCAGACCCTTCATTAGGCCCCAGGCTGCCATGATAACCATCGGCATCCCGCTATAGCATCGTGGGGGCACAAGGGCACGTCGGTGGGGGTCGCCCCTCTCATTCTAATGCTTTAGATGCTGCGGTCGTGATTGACTGTGGCATCTAAGGGGTTAAACGGGAAGACTCAAAGTGATTTTTGGTTCTGTCTGTTGCAGTGAGGTGTTGGCCATATTACACAGTGAATACCCGCTAAGTATGGAGCGAGCTCAGCCCGTGATCCCGCTCCATACTTCCCCTTAACGACTGCCACGTACATGTATGTGGCATCTTGTTAAGGAGTTAGGGTATGTTCACACGCAGTGTTTTCAGACGTAATTCGGGAGTTTTAAGCCTCGAATTACGCATTAAAAAACACCCATAATATGTCTACAAACATCTGGCCATTGCTTTCAATGGGAATTACGATGTTCTGTTCCCACGAGCCTTTATTTTACGCGTCGCTGTCATAATACGGCGCGTAAAATGACGGCTCGTCAAAAGAAGTGCAGGTCATTTCTTGGGACGTTTGTGAAGGCGTTTTTCATTGACTCCATTGAAAAACAGCTCCAAAAATGTCCGTAAAGAACGCCGCGAAAAACGCGAGTTGTTAAAAAAAGTCTGAAAATCAGGAGTTATTTTCGCCTGAAAACCGCTCCGTATTTTCAGACGTTTTTGAGTTTGCGTGTGAACATAGCCTTAAATGTCATTTTGTTGATAATTGTTTCAGAGTTTTTATGTTCATCCTGTTTTGATCATTTTGTTCTGTTCCAGATGTCACAGCGGCGGTTCTAGGAGGATCTTGTCTCTACCGTTCGTGAAATCACCCGGAAACAACTGGAGCATGCCCATCGCGCCTGCAATGTTCTGGCACCCAGGGTGACCTGTTTATCTTGCAATGTGTTTATCCAACCAGCGGACAACGTCCTCAAATTTATTGTTAATAATAAAAGCTGTGGCCGACCCCCACTTTACCCCCACAACTTGGTCTGGGTCTGTTATTTCATATAAATGTTAGAGGTTGTGTTATGTGGGCGTGATGCCATCATTGGTCCTGTCAGTCTTGTTTTACCAAATTTAATCCCCTGTGATACAATGCCATCACCCAAAACAACATGGAAAAATCAATGGAGGGGGGTAAATAAATTTTATTAGCACAGTATAACAGATGACCTTACATTGACCTCTGTGAAAAAAGACGCTAAAATGTCACTACATCAATGACTTGTGTTCTGGGGTCTGCGAAGCCCATAGCAGATATAAGTTCATAGCAGATACTAAACCATGGCAGCTCCAGAGCAGAACTGACCTTACTGTGACATCATGATGACATCACGGAGCTATGATGTCACAGAGAGCTGAGAAGTTGGGAATTCCCCTTGACAGCAGCAGAACTGACCTTACTGTGACATCATGATGACATCACGGAGCTATGATGTCACAGAGAGATGATGAGAGGTTATAAATATTCCCCTGACAGCTGCGCGGTCTTACTTTCTGTGAATTGACACAGAGCGCGATTTTCTAATTGATTGGCGACTTTTCATTATTATGGAAATCAATGGACTGGGATTCTTCACCATCTTCTTGGCCTTTTGGTGTGTGGCCTGGCTCTCTGGTAGCTACACACTGACTGTTATCAACAGCCATGCCCCCCCACTGATGTACATCAGGTAAGATGGAGAATTACACGACTTTTATAGTTTGGGAATGTATAAGGTAATTACTTAAATAAGGAGGAAATATCTAATTAACAAAATGGCTTCCATTACCCAGAGGGGCTGCAAGAGGACAGAGAAACGCATATCCTCAGTCCTATAGATTATTATCTGACTGCTGATTATTAAGATGAAACAATTCTGACAATTTTTCTATATTATTTAACATTGAGCGTTTTTCTTTTTCTTTTACAGTGAAACGGGAAATTTCTTTCCCGAAAATATCCTGTTTAGAATAGGATTCATAGGAATGGCCATTGCCTGTAAGTAAATATCACGGAAGTGATTATAATATGCTCTTACTTCTGGGGGATGGCGGGTTATTATAAAAAGTCTTATATCTGATTATATTACTCTGGGGTCAAACCTACATTTATTTTTTACAAAAATGTGATTACTACGTCAGTGAGAGATGCAGGCTGGTTGCTAGGGACTCATTGCTGGACAAGACTGTGGTTGTTAGGTAGTGTATCCCTAGCAACCAGACTGTCAGACGTGACTCAGACTTGGCATCAGTCGCACCCTGCCCTCTTCTCAGCCTGCAGTAGTAATCAGAATTTTCTAAAAAAAAAAAATAACGTTTTGTTAATTTCAACTGATAATAATTGTCCGGATTAGACGATGCAGATAAATGTTCCCGTCCATTATTGAAGGTTTCTTGTTGGGTTTAGCGTTTGGTCCGCGTTTCATAAATGTTATTAGGTGCTTTTACACGTGGTACAGGATTAATTCGGCTCATTTGCTCTTTTTCAGCTCTGGGCCTGACGTTTCTACACTATAAGTACATCATGCTCCATGCTGAAGCCTTTGGGGATCGTCAGGCCTTGGTTCAAAAGATCCTCCTGGCAATTGGATGGTCATCATGCGTCGGGACAGCCATGATGGCTACATTCTCGGTAAGTTAATAAATGTTTTACGTTGATAGGGTTGTCCCTTCTTCACTAAATAGGGACCCGCTGGCAATCAGCTAATTACTGTAGGTCCGGCAGCTGAACCCCTGGTGATCATGATCAGCGGTTATCACCGGGTGGCCACACACTAAAGTGGTATTACATGGCTTATTAGAATGAATGGACGACCATGTAATAGATGTGTGTCCTCAGTCCCCCCAGAGCAGAAGCCATTTTTTGTTAGTGGCTTTCTGCTCTGTCTAATAGGGAAGCAGGAGACCCCCCTCTATATCCATTATGTCTCTGGGGTTATTATATCAGAACACGTTATTTAGGATTTATTGGGAAGTTCTGAGGGTAACTTAGTGACTAGTTCCATAAGATTTGCTGTAACCTCTGTCTGCTTGTTTTCTAGACCTACTATTATCCAATAACTCACCGGATTAATGCTTGCATTGCATTCGGGTTTGGCAGCCTTTACAACCTTTGGCAGTCCATACTCGTCTACAAAGTGCCCGAAAGCCGAAACTTCATCAGCCATTTCAGACTGGCGTCCTGCATAATGGCCGTGACCTTAGTGGTTTCATGTATCCTTTCTTAAATAATATTTAAATGGAATCCAACCATCCTTGTCTTTAGGTTCACATGTAGAAAACTTCAGATCCTGAGGTGATCATTTCCCTTCATTTTCTGATCTCTGCCATCAGATGGCGACATGCTGGTGTAACACAGCGTCATCTGGTAACATTGTTCAGCTTCTTGCAGGAAGATGCTGAATAGAAAGCAGCGGTACTGTCATTGCTATATATGTATTATATTAACATTTATCTCACATAAAAGTGTAGTAAATCCAATGACACTTACTAAACATAAGAAACTTTATTTTCCTATATAATAAATTACCAGTCATTGGAAATAAGGTATCCGTATACACCCACCTGTGCGCTGGAGATCAATGTGTAAAGGTATGTACAGTATATCTCATACATAATATCAAGTTATTGACATGCCGAGCTGCTGGTACAAACCAGTCGATGTAAAATTCCTTTAATCCGGTATTAATGAGATTATTCTGGATTATTGTATAGATTTTATTTGTACCCCTAGAAGCCGTTCTATAGGAAAACAATTGGACCTATAATCTTTGTGCTCGTTCTCAGCACCATGGTGATCGTGACGCCCGCAATGTAATGGATATGGTGTCACATGACAATGGGTCAGGTCCATTTTGGCATCACCGTCAGTCACATGGAGTATACAATAAACATGAATGCAGCAAAACCTCGGCCCGGGCGGAAAGTTCTTGTTTTGTGCAATTTTTAATGTATTAATTTTGATATTTTTTCACAGATCAGTCAAATGACAGCAAAGATCATAGAGTGGTCGACGTTGGTCCTCATTCTGGTGAATGTATTGAGCTACTATCAGAATATGCAGGTCAGTAGACGTCACCTCATTATCCCCTCGTATACCAGACCTCGTAATAACATTATTATTATTAATCTTTACAATCATGGGGTTTATAATGTGGATATGTGTTTCTTTTCTTAGAGTTTATCTATAACAATTACCCAAAAAAGCTTCACAATCTCCAAGAGCGAGAAGAACCAGGACTCTGGAGTATAAAGAGGACCATCGTGGACGGTGATGTGAGACGGTTTCATCTGACCACTCACCCCAAACCACAAATACACAAGATCCAGCCCTAATCTTCCATGTCAGACCTGACAAAAATAAAAGTGAGGTCAATGTGTTGCGTGTCCTAAATCACATGTATATAGATGGCAGGTAGAGAATATACAATATCCAATCCAAACACTATTAAAAGGGGATCCCCCCCATAAATGTGAGAAAATAACCACTCCACTACCCACTCTCTGCCTCCTTGGACCTTGCCCAGACAATGATGACTACTCCCACTGGGTTTAGCTGTTATGGTCACTACTGTCTCCATTATCATCTAAAAATGTTTTAGAAATATTAGAAGAATTGTCCATATAGTTACAGGTTTACTTTCTCTTATTTCCAGTTTTATACAATGATGTGGAATGGCGCGCCACAGCCAAGCAGATATCACATCCCAAACTGCAGAAGATCTAGAGATGGCGACCAAGTGCCAAGACATCCACCATCTCCGACCTTCTCCCAAATATCATCTTACATCAGGGAGGACGAACTACAAGAACCGTTTATAAACAGTGGACACTACAGATGAGGTGGAATGGCACGTCACAGCCGAGCAGGAACTTCTCTGGGAACATCCTAAACTGCTTAACTCCAGAGATGGCGACCAAGTGCCAAGATGTCAATCAGCTCCAACCTTTCTCCAAAAAAAATCATTTTACAATGGGGAGAAAGAACTACAAGAACCGTTTATGACCAGCGGACTCTACAGCGAGGTGGAATAACAAGTCACAGCCGAGCAGGAACATCTCAAACTGCAAAGGCTCTGGAAATGCCACGAAATCTACCAGCTCCAACCTTTCTCCAAAAAACAACTTACATCAGGGAGAAAGATCTACAAGATCCGTTTATGACCAGCGGACTCTACAGCGAGGTGGAATGGCACGTCACAGCCGAGCAGGAACATCTCAAACTGCAGAGGCTCCAGAAATACAACCAAGTGCCGAGACATCCACCACCTCCAACCTTTCTCCCAAATATCATCTTACCACAAGGAGAGAAGCAGCGGACTGTTTACTATCCTCATGGTCCTTGTTTGTTGGCTTATAAAACGGTTTAGTAAAGTCATTTTCTACCACCTGAAACCTGTTTTTGTCTTCATTACTGTCAATAATAATAATAATAATCCTGAGTCTTCCATAGATCTGTCCTCATGAACCTGGAGGAATAAGAACGTCTCAATGTTTTTGTAGCAAAATTCAGATTTATGAAAAAAATGAATATATTTTTTACACTATAAGACGTACATTTTATCAATAAAAAATAGTCTGGACGTTAGTAGGGGTTGTAGTCTGTTTGCAATTATTTTAGCATAGATTTTAACGTCATTATTAATGAATGAAATCGGTCTGTAATTGCTACAGAGCGCGGCATCTTTGCCTTCTTTAGGGATCACGCGGTGAGGTGAGCAGTAAGAGATTCTTTACGGAATGGATTGGAGGAATCTATGCTATTTCAGTAATAAGTCATATGGGGGATGAGGATGTCTTTAAACTTTTTGTAATAAATACTGGAGAACCCGTCTGGTCCTGGGCTTTTCCCATTCGGACTTGCTTTGATTGCGTTTTCGATTTCTTGGGTTGAAAATGGCTTGTTAAGTATTATTTTGTGGGTTTCGCTGATACGTGGCAGGTGTACCTCGTCTAAGACCTCTTTTATTGTGCTTTCCTTTTCTTGGACATTTTGGGTATCTAAGTTATATAGTTCTTCATAGTATGTATTAAATACTTTGGATATTTCGTCTGTCGTATGTACCAAGTTATTCTGTTGGTTTTTAATCTTTGGAATAAATGTTGCAGACTTGTGTTTTTTTTTATCAGAGAAGCTAATTTTTTACCACATTTGTCAGATTGAGCATATGATCTAAATAGAGTAGAAGAGGAACCTTTCTGTATTCAAATTAAGAAGCTCTCTGAGTTCTGATCTAAGTTTAAAGAGACCTTTTTCGGCATTGGGGTTTAGAGTTCTCTTGTGTGTATTTTCTAACCTCGCTATCACCAGCAATGGAAGGTTAAAGTGGAAATGTCACTATCCAGAGAGGACGTGTGGGGGCCATTACTACAGGGACCAGAGATCAATTATCAGGACTGTGACCAGATAAATAGACAGGGACCACCATAAAGTTATTAGTGGAGGACGAGCAACGTATCCACATCAGACATGACAGCGCTGCAAAAGCTGCACGACAGCTCCAGTGTGAACAGCAGCTTATTTCTGCTGAGGAAACGGTATAAAATGAGACACAACATAGAAAAAGATATAAATGCAGCGCTGGAGGCGGCACAACATGAAAAGAACGTTACATTATAGGTATCGCCGCGTTCACAACGGCCTGAACGATGAAAATATCGCATTATTTACCGCACGGTGAACACCGTAAAAAAATAAATAAAAACAATGACAGCATTTGATTTTTTCGTCGTCTTGTCTCAAAAATGTTTAATAAAAAGTGATGAATAAGTCGCGAGTAACGCAGAATTGCACCAATAGGAACGACAGTTCGTCACGCATAAAACAAGTCCTCCCGCAGCGATATCAACCGGAAAATAAAAAAGTTACGGCTGTCAGAAAATGGCGACACCAAAACAGGATTTTTATTGTGGGAAAATAGTGAAACGTGAAAAAACGATATCAATTTGGTGTCGCTGTAATCGTATCGCCCCGCAGAATAAAGGTCACATGTTGTTTATACCGCACGGTGAACGCTGTAAAAAAGAAGAAACAAAACCGCGCTAGAATTGCTGTTTTTTGGATTCCTCATCTCCCAAATAATATAATAAATAGCGATAAAAAAAGCGCATTTACCCCAAAATGGAACCAATAAAAATGACAGCTCGTTCCACAACAACCGATCCCTCGCACAGCGCCGTCACCGGAAAATAGCACGTTATGTCTCTAAGAACGCAATCACGCTGAATGACGGCCCAGACTCATATTTTAGGACCAGTCGTTTTTCACTAAATACCCCACATCATCATTTACTGGACCCCACAGGTGACCCCGTAGATGCAGCGGAGATGAGGAAACTTTAGGGCCTTGTGCGGCTTATAGGGCTAGTGAAGAAGTCACATATAAGGCGATACTGGAGCGCAGATATTCTGTATAATCCCCAATAATCCCGGCCTGTGCATAAAGGATTGGTTCAAAGCGTAACACACCAATCCATGGATATTCACCCTATTATTACATCATCCTATTATGCCCTGGTGTACTCCGCACAGATTACATATACCCTGATGTACTCCACCCAGCTTACATATACCCTGATGTACTCCTCACAGCTTCATATATCCTGATGTACTCCGCCCAGCTTACATATACCCTGATGTACTCCGCCCAGCTTACATATACCCTGATGTACTCCGCCCAGCTTACATATACCCTGATGTTCTCCGCACAGCTTACATATACCCTGATGTACTCCTCACAGCTTACATATACCCTGATGTACTCCGCCCAGCTTACATATACCCTGATGTACTCCTCACATATTACATATACCCTGATGTACTCACATATTACATATACCCTGATGTACTCCTCACAGCTTACATATACCCTGATGTACTCCTCACAGTTTACATATACCCTGATGTACTCCACACAACTTACATAAACCCTGATGTACTCCGCACAGCTTACATATACCCTGATGTACTCCACCAAGCTTACATATACCCTGATGTACTCCACCCAGCTTACATATACCCTGATGTACTCCGCACAGCTTACATATACCCTGATGTACTCCGCACAGCTTACATATACCCTGATGTACTCCACCCAGCTTACATATACCCTGATGTACTCCGCACAGCTTACATATATCCTGATGTACTCTGCCCAGAACACATATACCCTGATGTACTCCACACAGCTTACATAAACCCTGATGTACTCCGCACAGCTTACATATACCCTGATGTACTCCGCATAGCTTACATATACCCTGATGTACTCCGCACATCTTACATATACCCTGATGTACTCCACCCAGCTTACATATACCCTGATGTACTCCGCACAGCTTACACATATCCTGATGTACTCTGCCCAGAACACATATACCCTGATGTACTCTGCACAGCTTACATATATCCTGATGTACTCCACACAGCTTACATATATCCTGATGTACTCCACACAGCTTACATATACCCTGATGTACTCCGCCCAGCTTACATATACCCTGATGTACTCCACCAAGCTTACATATACCCTGATGCACTCCACCCAGCTTACATATACCCTGATGTACTCCGCACAGCTTACATATGCCCTGATGTACTCCGCACAGATTACATATACCCTGATGTACTCCGCCCAGAATACATATACCCTGATGTACTCTGCACAGTTTACATATACCCTGATGTACTCCTCCAAGCGTACATATACCCTGATGTACTCCTCCCAGCGTACATATACCCTGATGTACTTCACACAGATTACATATACCCTGATGTACTCCGCACAGCTTACATATACCCTGATGTACTCCACCCAGTTTACATATACCCTGATTTACTCCACCCAGATTACATATACCCTGATGTACTCCGCACAGCTTACATATACTCTGATGTACTCCACACAGTTTACATATACCCTGATGTACTCCGCACAGATTTCATATATCCTGATGTACTCCACCCAGATTACATATACCCTGATGTACTCCTCACAGATTACATATACCCTGATGTACTCCTCCCAGATTACATATACCCTGATGCACTACGCCCAGCTTATATATACCCTGATGTACTCCGCCCAGCTTACATATACCCTGATGTACTCCGCCCAGCTTACATATACCCTGATGTTATCTGCCCAGTTTACATATACCCTGATGTACTCCACCCAGCTTACATATACCCTGATCTACTCTGCTCAGTTTACATATACCCTGATGTACTCCACCCAGCTTACATATACCCTGATGTATTCCACCCAGCTTACATATACGCTGATGTACTCCGCCCAGCTTACATATACCCTGATGTACTCCTCCCAGTTTACATATACCCTGATGTACTCCTCACAGCTTACATATACCCTGATGTACTCCGCACAGCTTACATATACCCTGATGTACTCCTCACAGCTTACATATACCCTGATGTACTCCTCACAGCTTACATATACCCTGATGTACTCCACCCAGTTTACATATACCCTGATGTACTCCGCACAGCTTACATATACCCTGATGTACTCCTCACAGATTACATATACCCTGATGCACTCCGCCCAGTTTACATATACCCTGATGTACTCCACCCAGCTTACATATACCCTGATGTACTCTGCCCAGCTTACATATACCCTGATGTACTCCTCACATATTACATATACCCTGATGCACTCCGCCCAGTTTACATATGTCCCCACATTATAAGCTGAAATAGCAGTAAAACCAAGCAAAATCTGCGCTTCAAAAGCCAAATGGCGCTCCTTCTGGGCCTGGCAGTGTGCCCAAACGGCAATTTATGACCACATATGGGGTATTACTGTATTCTGGAGAACCTGTTTAACAATTTATGGAGTGTGTGATGGTACAAGCTGGGAACAACACATTGGGCACTGAAGTGGCATATCTGTGGAAAAGGGCAATATTCAATCTGCAACATCTATTGTGGGGTGAAAATGCTCACTACCCTTCTAGATGAATTCCTTGAGGGATCTAGTTTCCAAAATGGGGTACGTTTTCGCGGGTTCCACTGTACTGATACTATAGCTCAATGCAACATGTGTCAAAAAATGAATCTTATAAAATGTCGACTCCAAATACTAAATGGCGCTCCTTCCCTTTAGAGCCATTGCCTTACTCTGGAGAGAATGCTTTACAAACGTTGAGGTGCTTTTCTCCTCTAGTCCGTGAAAATGCTAAATTTGGGGCTAGAACTACAACTTTTCACAAAACAAATGGTAATTTTTTTATTTTCACATCCCAATTCTAATAAATTCAGCAAAAACCCGTGCGGTCAAAATGCTCACTACACCCCTAGATTAATTCCTCAAGGGGTGTAGTTTACCAAATGGAGTCACATTTCAGGGGTTCTTACTGTACTGGTACCTCAGGGGCTTTGTAAATGCAACATGGGGCCGAGAAACCAATTCAGCAAAATCTGCGCTCTAACTGCCATATAGCGCTCCTTCCCTTCTGAGCCCTGATGTGTATCCAAACAGCAGTTTATTATCACATATGGGGTGTTTCCGTACTCTGGAGAAGTTGTTTTACAAATGTTGGGGGGCTTTTTCTCCTTTATTCCGTGAGAAAATGAAACATTTTGACCTAATGCTACGTCTTATTGGAAAATAATGTAATTTTTCATTTTCACTGCCCAATTCTAATGAAATCTATGGAAAACTTTTTTAGTCAAAATGCTCCACTAGATGAATTCCTCAAGGGGTGTAGTTTCCAAAGTGGGGTCTTTCTTTGGGGTGTTTCCTTTGTTTTGGCAACGCAAGACCTCTTCTAACCTGACATGGTGCCTGAAATATAATTTAAGAAAAGGAAGGCCCTAAAATCCACTAGGTGCTCCTTTGCTTCTGAGGCCTGTGTTTCAGTCCAGTACCCCACTAGGGCCACATGTGGGATATTTCTAAAAACTGCAGAATCAGGGCAATAAATATTCAGTTGTGTTTCTCTGGTAAAAATCTTCAGTATTACAGGAAAAATGAATTAAAATGGAATTTCTGCCCAAAAAAATGGAATTTGCTAATTTTCCTTCCATGTTGCTTTCATTCCTGTGAAACGCATAAAGGGTTAAGAAACTTTCTAAATGAATACTTTAAGGGGTGCCGTTTTTAAAATGGGGTGATTTGTGGGGGTTCCTAATATATAAGGCCCTCAAAGCCACTTCAGATCCGAACTGTTCCCTAAAAAAATAGGCTTTGACATATTCTTGACAATGTGAGGAATTGCTGCTAAACTTATAAGCCTTGTAACGTCCCAGAAAAATAAAGGGATGTTCAAAAAATGATGTCAAAATGCTCAAAGTGACGGAAAGGACCCCAGTGAGTGTAGGCCCGGTAGCCATGCGTTGGGCTTTCGAGATGTCAATATTTCTTGGAGAGGAATACGGGGCTTAAAATGGCGTCAATTCTTTCCAGAAGTGGTAAACCCCTCAGCAAAGGTGTTAATGGCCCGGTGATACTGGTCATTCACGCGGGGGGCAGTGATCTCTGTCTCCTTAGAATGGTCGAATTGATGACGTTAATGCGCTCTGATATGAAGCGCTTCTCCTTTTTCCCCGAAATGCTACTCGTCTGGTCAGAGATTGTCCCCCGTGTGGTATGGCAGGGTGCGCGGGATGCGGATGCAGTGGAAAGAGCTTGGCGCGCAGTTAATAATCGTATCTCCAGGTTCGTTAGATCCCGTTCTGGGGTGGTTGACCGACATCGCCAACTGGAAGGTGACAATAGCAAACTGATGAGGAAAGATGGGGTTCACCTCAATGATATTGGGGTAATTTATTTCTATCCGGCCTACAGGACGGAGTTGAACAGGCACTCTTTCTCCTGGGTGGGGGTCGGAACCCTGTGTAGGCATACAAGGGCTCCTTCATGGCGGTCTTTGAGACTTTGGTGTATGAGTAGGAGCTAAGAGGGCCGACTTGCCCGTCGCCAGTCTGGCAGTTGGTATAAGGCCTGATAGCTGTGGAAAAATATATAAGGGTTTCACCGCTAAGCGGTTCTGGTTTAAGAGGTTAAAATTAAATCTGTGGCCGATCACCCTCCAGCAAAAGACTAAATTTGGTGTCCTGGTCTTTATTTCTATATTAGTCAATAAGAAAGCTTCCCTCGCATGTTATGTTTGGTTTACCCTGCTTACAGCCTGAATGAGGGACTCCCCTCTAATAAATCACAATGCCTTAAATGGGTTTTTATGATTGTGTTATATAAACTGGACGTCCCCCATAACTGTATCGTACAACCAGAGCCAGTGAATCACGTACAATCCCATCTATACCTTTCCACTCCACGCTGATGTCCTATATACATTGCTGCCCCCAGTAGCTGTGACTGGTTTATTCAGCTTTATCTATATCTCCACATTGCAGGTATAAGGACCTTACACTTTGCACCTTTCTTCATCACCCGAGGTCATCAGCTGGTATGGGGCCCATGGGAAGTGCGGGACCAGCTCAGATTATCCATTCTTATCCGGCTTCCCCCCTTTTTATTGTATATTGGGGGCCAATCGTGAGCTTTTTGCAATGTTTTTATAAATATGATGATTTACTTCATTCCTCATGTACTGGCCCTTTAAATGTCCTCTGATTCTTTGTGTTGAGCGCCCCCTAGATCACATACACATCGCCTCATCCTGCTGATCCAGAACATTTTTACTCACAGCTGACACTTTGGGAGCAAAGACATTAGAGGGGAAATAAAGAGAACGCAGGACATTTGTGGGCATCAGTAATCTGCTGTAAAATCCTCTCACTCGTTATGTTCCGGACGTTTTTCTTGTTCTTACCCTGGAAATGTGTTAAAAAACGAGGTGCAGGTTCAACAGTCCGTACTTAATATTACAGAGGCTATAAATACTGCGAGAACACATGGACCAGGGTTATAATGGAGGCCGCCAGATGTCCCCCATGAATTCTGATGTGGGGGGCACAAATTCTGTAATTCTGAAGACCTGCACCAGTCCTAATATTCTGTGGGATTACGTTATTATAGAATTATAATGAGCTGAGTGCGTAATATCACTGTGAATAAGGCTCTGTTCACATTTGCGGATCTGGTCACATTTGCGGCTTTGTTCACATTTGCGGCTCTGTTCAAATTTGCGGCTCTGGTCACATTTGCGGCTCTGGTCACATTTGCGGCTCTGTTCACATTTGCGTCTCTGTTCGGATAGGGGACAGTCGTTCCATATTTGACTCTTAAAATAATTATAATGGGAATATATTGAGAATAAATAATAATTGACCAGGGAGCTTTCTGCCACGATCCTATACGTGTCCAGTGCATATATGGGGCCCATGCTGGGTCATCAATGTCAGACTTTCAGAGGATAGGCCAGGAGGTTCTGGCTCATGTCCCCCAACAGCAAATTTCAGTATTGGACACGGGCACTAGGGGTAGGCACAGCCCACTGCCACCCACCTGCCAGTCTCCATAGCAGTGACGCGGCCTCATTGACTATAACGTATAGAGACCAGAATGCCCAAGGCAATTATAAGGATTTTCTCCAATTACTGAACATACAAAATGCAGGGAAAATTGGGCAAAGTGTCAATTGCAGAAATTTGTTAAAGGAACATTCCAGACAAAACCGATACACTGTGTTATTCCGAGCACAGGACCTGAGGGGGCGGAGCATGACACAGGGATTCAAAGAACACCAAAGAGAGAATTCCAGGCTCTGCACAGTTTGTCTCAAGGCCCTGTTCACACCACGTACGTGTTTTATATCTGGAGATTTTCCCAGTCTTTAGGCTGGACGTTCACCACAGAGCCTAACATGTTAGAAGTTACTGGTGTATGTGGACACATATTAAGACCTCATTCACACGGCTGTGTCCGTAATTGCAGGCAGGTCAGCTGCTGGCAGGCACCCGCATTTTCGGTCCATGCTCCCATACTAAGTATGGGAGCTCGGTCCATAAAAAGAAAAGATAGGAGATGTCCTATGCGGCGGCTTTCTACGGCCCGGACAACTTCCCGTAAATATATGGGAATGTGTCCGTGGCCAATAGAAATGAATAGGTCTGTAATTGCGGATGAATTCTAAGGTCGTGTGTATGGGGCCTTACAAAAATTTGAATCCCAAACGGTAAGATATTTTACCACACCCCGTTCCACCTGGGAACACCTTAGAACAACCAGAAACGCCCTCTTTTAATAGGAATCAGCACACACTCCACTAATATATTGGTTATGAGATGTAGTGATACTGTTCTCTAATGTAACATTAGAGCAGACGGGCCCCCACCAGGATTAAAGGGGTTACGTGGGGACCAAACAGTATTCGCAGTGTAGTCCCTGCAGTACGTGAGATCACTCGCTAATATACATTCCGGTCCCCCGTCGCGCTGATTATGAGATATTAATAGATTTTTACGGCTCTACCGGGGGACCGGAAGTCTAGATCGACAGTCTTCCTTCATGACGACACGACTCTTAGTCATGTGACCGGCCCCAATGTACTCCATGCACTCGCTGTAGACAGCCGGGGGCCACATGCAAGAACAGTATATGGGCTCCTTGCTCTGCAATATCTCATCATCGATCACCCGCCTTATGTCGCTCTACCAATCCATCAGTAATTGTTAGCCATAAAATGAATCACCTCCGGCCCTTACATGTGATCTAATACACAGAAGAAAGCGGCTTTAACCCCTTCACGACGCAGCCTGTTTTGGCCATGAAAACGAAGTTGATTTTTTCCAAATCTGACACGTGTCCCTTTATGTGGTAATAACTTGGGAATGCTTTTACCTATCCAAGCGATTCTGAGATTGTTTTCTTGAGACATGTTGTACTTTATATTAGTGGAAAAGTTTGGTCTATAAATTCAGTATTTATTTGTGAAAAACACCAAAATTGTGAGAAAATTTAAAAAAATTATGATTTTTCTATAAAATATAAATGTATCTACTTGTAAGACAGATAATTATACCACACAAAATAGTTACTAGTTCACATCCCCCATATGTCTACTTTATGTTGGCATCGTTTTTCTAGGACGTTACAAGGCTTAGAACTTTAGCAGAAATTTCTCACATTTTCAAGAAAATTTCAAAAGGCTATTGTTTCAGGGACCAGTTCAGTTCTGAAATGGCTTTGAGGGGCCCATATATTATAAACACCCAGAACAGCATTCACAAAGTGTAGTTTAGGCGTTTATTTATTTATTTATTTGTAAAGCATTTGGCTCTAGTGTGCCAATGGCAGAGGCCTCGGGATCAAAGGAGCACCCAGTGGATTTTGGGGCCACCTTTTTTTAAACCCCCCAAAAGTGACCCCATTTTGGAAAATACACCCCTCAATGAATTTTTCTAGGGGTAAAGGTAGCGTTTTAACTTCACAGTTTTCTTGCTAAATTTATTTGAATTAGTCTGTGAAAATGAAAATCTACATTCTTTCTGAGAAAAAGCACCCCAACATTTGTAAAGCAATTTCTCCTGATGATGGAAATACTCCATATGTGGTAATAAACTGCTGTTTGGACCCATGGCAGGGCTCAAAAGGGAAGGAGCGCCATTTGGATTTTTGAAGCACAGATTTTGTTGGAATGCTTTTAGGCCGCCATATTGCATTTTCAGAGCCCCTGAGGTATCAATACAGTGGAAAACTCCAAAAATGATTCCATTTTGGAATTTATACACATAAAGCAAAGGAATTAATCCAGTTCCCTAGTAAACTTGTCCCCACAGTTGTTTGGTCTATGAAAAATGAAAAATCTAATTTTCTCAATTTTTTTTCCCTAAGATGTAATAGGAGAAATAGCACGCCCAAATTTTGTACACAATTTCTACCGAGTACGGCAACACCCCATATGTGGATGTAAACTGGTGTTTAGGCACACGGTTGGGCTCAGGAAATTAGGAGCACTATGCAATATTTCAGGCCCACTATAGTGGTATTTATCATGTTGTGCCGTGATTACAGACGATTTGAGGTGTCAAGGTATTATAAACCCCACAGAAGTAACCCAATTTTTGAAGCTACACCCCTCAAGGAATTTATCAAGGGGTATAATGAGAATTGTGACTATGTGACGGACACCTGTCATGGTATTCATCTAGGGGTATAATAAGAATTATTAGTTGTGAAGTTGGCAACCTGAAAATCCCGCACTGGAGGGAGGTGGAATGGCAGGTCCCACTGCCAACCCACCCACCATTCCATAAAATGCAGCCCAGAAAATACATTTATTAAAAACATATGAATTATTTTTTTTTGCTGAGGTAACAGATCTACTCTGTATTTTATCCTCTCACCCACTTTTATAACCCGGGTGAGGGGGTCACTCCCTCCATTACTATTCCAGCTGCCTACAGGGCATAGTGTATTGGGTATAGGGAGAATATTTACTTTATTTTGGGTTTTTACTAATATTACAATGAGGTAAAGGACTTGTTATGTTATGGCCAATATGGAAGACTGAAGGTGGATGAAGAATTAAAATAAAAGATTAAAAATCGAAAGAAGTGTCGTAAATTTGAAAACACTGGAGACACAATCTGAGGTTTGTGGGCTACGTTTCACACATATATCGCGTGTCCCTCCTGATGCCTTGTTTTGAGCACACGTGACATATTTTCTGGGGTTTCTGGTTTTTTTTCAGTGGGGGGGGGGGGCTTCTGCGATGAAATGTTGGCCGGGTACAGCTTCTTATACTATACCCTTGTTTTGCGAATGGCGCTGTTTGGTTTGATGACTTGATCCGAAAGATCATCGCCACCCATAAATTTATTGTTCACACAAGGGTTTGCAGGATTGGGTGGTGGATCCGCATACAGGGACAAGGCTCCGGCCGCCATTAGTAATGGTGGTCAGGATCAGGACGTCTCCTCTGTCTCTGTATCTGAGGAGCAGCAGATCTTCTCTGCAGACGGCCCTGCTCTCTCCCACCCTTAACGACTGTCCTAGCAGAGTTTTGGGGAGACCTTTATGGTTTTTCCGGATTGTGCCGCATGCCAATGTGGAACGGGACGCAAGGACTGTAAACCATCGGGACACTATAGTATAAATTATCTATATATAAAATGTACACTTTGCCAAGCAGCAGATGCACAAGGTCCCACACAAATCTTCCCGGTGACTCCTAGGAAGAGGGGGGGCATACAGGGGATCAAATTTAGGGTCCTTTCCCTCATACACCCTGAAGCGATGGGTATACGCGGGGCACTCCCACAGATTTTATATCATTTAATAACGTACCGGGCCCTTTTGTTTGGAAGGTGCTGCCTAAACCTGAGCCTTCCCTTATAACAAACAAGGGATTCATCCACCACAATATTCTGTATAGGGATATAATTTTGGGAACATGTTTGACAATAATGGTCAATTATTGGCCTTATTTTAAAAAAACGGTCAAAATTTGAGGCATCTGGGGGTGGGCAGCGACTGTTATCACTAAAATCCAGAAATGTAATTATCGCCTCAAAGCGTGTCCTGCTCATTATTGTGCGGTGGAGAGGGGGGGGGGGCTATATAATATATCAGAGGACCAGTCATCTCTAATAGGGGGCTTTTTATAATGCCAAAACTTAAACATGCCCCAGAATGTATGCAGCTCTGTTGTATTTGTTGGAGTACAATTTCGGCCTCTGGCATAGTAGGGGGTCAGCGTTTTGGGAGATAAACTGAGCAGCATAGATGTTCGTCTGCTCAACCAATAAATTTATTAGGGAGTCAGAAAAAAAATGGAAAAAAAATCAATAGCCTCGAACCTGTGGCATCAAATTGATCCCTGAGGAGGCTGTAAAATCAGGCACTTGGGGCTATAATTATCTACAGCTACCCGTGATAATCCCGGCATAGCAGCACCTGAGACTCTTCCGCGCTGACGGGGGGTTTCAGAGTCAGTTTCTCTAGATACAGATTCAGATGAAATCACAAACTGCTTCACCTTCACCTGCTGAGTCTGTATCTGAGCATAACATTTGGTTTGCCTCATCAGCGGTGTAAAGCCTTTGGGCCATATTTTATATCTCTAACTAGAGATGACAAGCGATGACAGGTCTGATGACAAGCGATGAGAGGTCTGATGACAGGCGATGACAGATCTGATGACAGGTCTGATGACAGGCGATGACAGTTCTGATAACAGGTCTGATGACAGGTCTGATGACAGGTGATGACAGGTCTGATAACAGGTCTGATGACAGGCGATGACAGTTCTGATGAAAGGTGATGACAGGTGATGACAAGTCTGATGACAGGCGATGAGAGGTCTGATGACAGGCGATGACAGGTCTGATGACAGGCGATGACAGGTCTGATGACAGGCGATGAGAGGTCTGATGACAGGCGATAACAGTTCTGATAACAGGTCAGATGACAGGTCTGATGACAGGTGATGAAAGGTCTGATGACAGGTCTGATGACAGGCGATGACAGGTCTGATGACAGGTCTGATGACAGGCGATGACAGTTCTGATGACAGGTGATGACAGGTGATGACAGGTCTGATGACAGGCGATGACAGGTCTGATGACAGGCGATGACAGGTCTGATGACAGGCGATGACAGGTCTGATGACAGGCGATGAGAGGTCTGATGACAGGCGATGACAGGTCTGATGACAGGCGATGACAGGTCTGATGACAGGCGATGACAGTTCTGATAACAGGTCTGATGACAGGCGATGACAGTTCTGATAACAGGTCTGATGACAGGACTGATGACAGGTGATGAAAGATCTTATAACAGGTCTGATGACAGGTCTGATGACAGGCGATGACAGGTCTGATGACAGGTGATGACAAGTCTGATGACAGGCGATGACAGGTCTGATGACAGTCGATGACAGGCGATGACAGGTCTGATGACAGGTAATTACAAGTCTGATGACAGGTGATGACAGGTCTGATAACAGGGCCGGGCAGAGCAGAAGCCGCAGGGGCGCTGCAGCGAGGGCATTGCATGGTCTAACCCCCTATCAGAGGACAAGAGCTGGAGAAGAAGTCGTCCGATCTCAGCCAGGGCTACGGTCTGCTGCACAACTGTGTCCTTTATTGAATGTACCGTCCGGTTCTGGCCGCAGCAGGAGGGTCCGAGCAGGGATGTGGCGCATGCTGTTGGTGCCAAGGGGGATCTATGTGACGTTGGTCACGATTCTGCCTTGTCCCTTGTCTCTGTTTCAGGTTCGGCAAAGGAATCGTCAAGGAGAGGGAGGAAACGCAGATCTGGAGGTGGGCGCAGGCACGGTCGGTCGCAAGCATCGTCACGGCAGAGGTGGTCGTCCTTGGAGGCGGAGATCGCCCTCGACATCTTCTGACCATAACCCTCCTCTTCTTCTTCACCATCATTATCTACATCATCTTCCCCGCCAAGGACGACGAGCCGTGCTGATGTCACAGAGAGATGACGAGGGGTTATAAATATTCTCCTGACAGCTGTCCGGTCTTTCTTTCCGTGAATTGACACAGAGTGCGATTTGCTAATTAATGGCGACTTCTCACTATTATGGAGATCAACGGATTGGGATTCTTCCACATCTTTTGGCCTTTTGGTGTGTGGCCTGGCTCTCTGCTAGCTACACCCTGACTGTTATCAACAATCATACCCCCCACTGATGTACATCATCCCCTCAGTCCTATAGATTATTATCAGACTGATGATTATTAAGATGAAACAATTCTGACAATTTTTCCATATTATTTAACATTGAGCGTTTTCTTTTTTGTTTTGCAGTGAAACGGGAAATTTCTTTCCAGAAAATATTCTGTTTAGAAAAGGATTCATAGGAATGGCCATTGCCTGTAAGTAACAATCACGGAAGTGATTATAATATTCTCTTCATGCAGCAGTAATCAGATTTTTCTAAAAAATAAATAAAGTTTTGTTCATTTCAATTGATAATAATTGTCCGGATCAGACGATGCAGATAAATGTTCCGGTCCATTATTGAAGGTTTCTTGTTGGGTTTAGCGCTTGGTCCGCGCTTCATAGATGTTATTAGGTGCTTTTACACGTGGTACAAGATTTATTTGGCTTATTTTCTCTTTTTCAGCTCTGGGTCTGACGTTTCTACATTATAAGTTCATCATGCTCCATGCTGAAGCCTTTGGGGATCGTCAGGCCTTGGTTCAAAAGATCCTCCTGGCAATTGGATGGTCACCATGTGTTGGGACGGCCGTGATGGCTATGTTTTTGGTAAGTTAATAAATGTTTTATGTTAATAGGGTTGTCCCATCTTTACTAAATAGGGACCCGCTGGCAATCAGCTGATCGCTGTGGGTCTGGCAGCTGAACCTTTGTTGATCATGATCAGCGGTGATCCCTGGGTGGCCACACACTAAAGTGGTATTACATGGCTTAATCAAATGAATGGACGACCATGTAATAGATGTGTGTCTGCTCAGTCTAATAGGGAGGAGTCCCAAACACGAGACCCCCACTATATATATACCATTATGTCTCCGGGGTTATTATATCAGAACACGTTATTTAGGATTTATTGGGAAGTTCTGAGGGTAAATTAGTGATTAGTTCCATAAGATTTGCTGTAACCTCTGTCTGCTTGTTTTCTAGACCTACCGTTATCCAATGACTCACCGGATTTGCGCTTTCATTGCATTTCGGTTTGGCAGCCTTTACAAACTTTGGCAGTCCATACTCCTCTACAAAGTGTCCGAAAGCCGAAGAGTCATCAGCCATTTCGGGCTGGCATCCTGCATAATGGCCGTGACCTTAGTGGTTTCATGTATCCTTTCTTAAATAATATTTGAATGGAATCCAATTGTCCTTGTCTTTAGGTTCACATGTAGAAAACATCAGATCCTGAGGTTATCATTTCCCTTCATTTTCTGATCTTGGGCGTCATATGGCGACATGCTGGTGTAACACAGCGTCATCTGGTAACATTGTTCAGCTTCTTGCTGGAAGATGCTGAATAGAAAGCAGCGGTACTGTCCTTGCTACAGTGAAGGAAATAAGTATTTGATCCCTTGCTGATTTTGTAAGTTTGCCCACTGTCAAAGACATGAACAGTCTAGAATTTTTAGGCTAGGTTAATTTTACCAGTGAGAGATAGATTATATATATAAAAAAAAAAAGAAAATCACATTGTCAAAAATATATATATTTATTTGCATTGTGCACAGAGAAATAAGTATTTGATCCCTTTGGCAAACAAGACTTAATACTTGGTGGCAAAACCCTTGTTGGCAAGCACAGCAGTCAGACGTTTTTTGTAGTTGATGATGAGGTTTGCACACATGTTAGATGGAATTTTGGCCCACTCCTCTTTGCAGATCATCTGTAAATCATTAAGATTTCGAGGCTGTCGCTTGGCAACTCGGATCTTCAGCTCCCTCGATAAGTTTTCAATGGGATTAAGGTCTGGAGACTGGCTAGGCTACTCCATGACCTTAATGTACTTCTTTTTGAGCCACTCCTTTGTTGCCTTGGCTGTATGTTTCGGGTCATTGTCGTGCTGGAAGACCCAGCCACAAGCCATTTTTAATGCCCTGGTGGAGGGAAGGAGGTTGTCACTCAGGATTTGACGGTACATGGCTCCATCCATTCTCCCATTGATGCGGTGAAGAAGTCCTGTGCCCTTAGCAGAGAAACACCCCCAAAACATAATGTTTCCACCTCCATGCTTGACAGTGGGGACGGTGTTCTTTGGGTCATAGGCAGCATTTCTCTACCTCCAAACACGGCGAGTTGAGTTAATGCCAAAGAGCTCAATTTTAGTCTCATCTGACCACAGCACCTTCTCCCAATCACTCTCAGAATCATCCAGATGTTCATTTGCAAACTTCAGACGGGCCTGTACATGTGCCTTCTTGAGCAGAGGGGCCTTGCGGGCACTGCAGGATTTTAATCCATTACGGCGTAATGTGTTACCAATGGTTTTCTTGGTGACTGTGGTCCCAGCTGCCTTGAGATCATTAACAAGTTCCCCCCGTGCAGTTTTCGGCTGAGCTCTCACCTTCCTCAGGATCAAGGATACCCCACGAGGTGAGATTTTGCATGGAGCCCCAGATCGATGTCGATTGACAGTCATTTTGTATGTCTTCCATTTTCTTACTATTGCACCAACAGTTGTCTCCTTCTCACCCAGCGTCTTACTTATGGTTTTGTAGCCCATTCCAGCCTTGTGCAGGTCTATGATCTTGTCCCTGACATCCTTAGAAAGCTCTTTGGTCTTGCCCATGTTGTAGAGGTTAGAGTCAGACTGATTAATTGAGTCTGTGGACAGGAGTCTTTTATACAGGTGACCATTTAAGACAGCTGTCTTTAATGCAGGCACCAAGTTGATTTGGAGCGTGTAACTGGTCTGGAGGAGGCTGAACTCTTAATGGTTGGTAGGGGATCAAATACTTATTTCTCTGTTCACAATACAAATAAATATATATAATTTTGATCTATCTCTCACTGGTAAAATTAACCTAGCCTAAAAATTCTAGACTGTTCATGACTTTGACAGTGGGCAAACTTACAAAATCAGCAAGGGATCAAATACTTTTTTCCTCCACTGTATATATGTATTATATTAACATTTATCTCACATAAAAGTGTAGTAAATCCTATAAGACACTTACTAAACATAAGAAACGTTATTTTCCTATATAATAAATTACCAGTCATTGGAGGTAGGGTATCCGTATACACCCACCTGTGCGCTGGAGATCAGTGTGTAAAGGTATGTACAGTATATCTCATACATAATATAAAGTTATTGACATGCTGAGCCGCTGGTACAAACCAGTGGATGTAAAATTCCTTTAATCCGGCATTAATGAGATTATCAAATATTCCTGATCATTGGATAGATTTTATTTGTATCCCTAGAAGCCGTTCTATAGGAATACAATTGGACCTATAATCTTTGTGCTTGTTCTCTGCACCATTTTGATTTTGACGTCCGCAATGTAATGGATGTGGTGTCACATGACAATGGGTCAGGTCCGTTTTGGCATCGCCGTCAGTCACATGACTCTATGCAATAAACATGCATGCAGAAAAACCTCGGCCCTGGCGGAAAGTTCTTGCTTTGTGCAATTTTTAATGTATTCATTTTTATATTTTGGTATTTTTTCACAGATCAGTGAAATGACAGCAAAGAACATAGAGCACGACCACCCGCACTCCACCACGGTACTGGGCTGCGTAATTTCGCAGAAGTTCCAACGAAAAGTCTTTCTAACTATTTTTATATTTGGTTACTATTTTTAGCGCCTATAAGTCCCATGGGGGTTCAGCTTGGTGGCGCTACGATGAGGAGCTCCGCAGGCGTATGTTGCAAAAACCAGAAGTCGGTTGGGATACAAAAGCTACGGATGTTTGGCTGAGGCTTATGATGTCGCAGCGCCCCTTTCAGCCAGCAGTCCCCTCCCCACCCGCGTTTGGCCGTCCCTCCGCTGGGGTCGGGGCTCAAAACAACTGGGACTTGCTGTCTCTTCAACGAAGGGCACTGCAAGTTCTACGGGTCCTGCAAGTTTAAACACGAGTGTTCCACTTGTGGGGGCCCCCACCCAGCAGTCCGTTGTAACCGGCGGAATGCCCAGGTCCCGCGTCCCAATAGTACGGGCAGGGTTGAGGACTCCAATACGCGTCCTAGAGATGCTAACCTGGCTAGACCGGTACCCCCAGATGGGGGAGGCTGCCCTAATTAGGACAGGTTTTTTGTTCGGGTTCTTTATTCCATTTGTTCATAACCCTTCACCAATGTTTTCTGGTAATTTGAAGTCCGCCAGGGAATTCCCTTCGGTTATTGCAGATAAATTAGGAAAAGAACTAGAGCTTGGCCGGCCCCTTTTCTGAGTTACCGTTTTCTAACCTTCGGGTATCCCCCTAGGGGTGGTACACAAGAAAGAGCCGGGAAAATTCTGTTTGATCCATCACCTGTCCTACCCAAAAGTTCCGTTAACGACGGCATAGATAAGGACCTGTCTGCTGTTTCGTATGTCTCGTTTGACAGGGCGGTGGACTTAGTTCACCAGGTGGGTCAAGGAGCCCTTATGGCTAAATCAGACGTCACATCTGCGTTTCGGTTGTTACCCGTCTTCTGGACTGTTTTCATCTGTTGTCAGGTGGGCGGCCTGTTTTTTTATGACATGTGCCTCCCTATGGGCTGTTCTATCTCATGTTTTTACTTCAAGGTTTTTAGTTCCTTTTTGGAGTGGGTTTTGAAGGAAATTACAGGATGTACATCCACGACACACTACTTGGATGATTTCCTTTTCGCGGGCCCCGCTTCGTCGCCGTGTTGCCAGATATTGTTAAATTCTTTCCGCAGTTTGGCCGCTCGTTTTGGCGTCCCCCTTTCTGAAGAGAAAACCAAAGGCCCTACTACAGTGTTGTCTTTCCTGGGTATAGAGATTGACTCTTCAGAAATGGTGTTCCGATTACTGGCTGATAAAGTTATAAAGTTGCGTTCTCACTTGGCGGCAGCCATATCAGCTAAGAAATTACAGCTCCGACAGGTCCAATCCCTTTTGGGCTTGTTGGTATTTGCCAGTAGAGTTATGCCTATGGGACACATTTTTTCGAGCAGCTTGTCCTTGTCCACGGATGGCGCCCAGTTACCTACCCATTATGTACGCATAACTGTTGCCCTTAGGAGCGATTTTCAAGTATGGTTAAATTTTATTGCAAATTACAATGGGCGCACGTGCTGGAGGTCACCTACCGTATCCAACCAGGAGATCCAGTTGTTCACAGATGCGGCGGGCGGTGCCGGCTTTGGAACTATACTGGGCTCTTCCTGGTGTGCGGCCCCATGGCTCGAAGCATGGCGCGTTAGGGGTTGGTTCAAAAACGTTCTCTATAGAGTTGTGGGGTGAGAAGTTAGCAAATTCATCTATGGTGTTCTGGTCTGATAATGCCAGCGTGGTTCATGCCGTTAACCATTTAACTTCCTCCTCTGCGCCGGTTGTGGTTCAAATTAGACGTTTGGTTTTAAGATGCTTGCAGCACAACATTCACTTTAGGGCCCGTCATATTCCCGGTGTTCAAAATAATGTAGCTGACGCCCTTTCACGTTTTAATTGGCAGGTTTTCCGTTCGCTCTGCCCATGGCCAGCTGCCCGGATGCACTGTGGAGGATTCTGGATTTCAGCTGGTGCCGCTCGTGAGGTCATCCCTTGCGCCATCTACCTGGGCTACATGCGGTAAGGCGTGGAATGAGTGGCTGGATGTTGTCGGTGTTCTTTCCCTGGGTCCCGATGAAGCTACCCTCCGGTCTTACGTATTGTAATCTCTGACTAGGTTATGGAACTGCGGGGCCTCAGGGGCAGTTGCGCAGCGTTGCCTTTCAGGTCTGGCTTTTTTATTTAAATTGCATGGATGGGCGGATGTCACCAAGTCATTTTTCAATGCGCAAGCATTAAAAGGGCGGAAGAAATCCGCGGTTAGATGAGAAGCTAGACACCCTGTTTCCTTCCCCATCCTCATAAAGTTGTTACAGGTCCATAAGGACGTTTGTTTTTCCCATTTTGAAATATCCTTCTTTACAGGGAGGCCTTTGCTTTGGCCTTTTTTGCAGTGTTACGGATTTCGGAAATTGATTGCCAGAGGTTGTTGGGTATCTTTAAGGCCGGTTCCTGGGCCAGCCTGCCCTGTCTGGGCCGTCACGCTTTATACAGATGTTCGTGTATCAGGTACCCAATTTTTGTCCCATGCCGATGGAAAATAGCTCACTAGGTTCCAGTTCAAGGCAATATTTCGGTCAGCCTTAACCTGTGCTGGCTTTCCCCTCAAGGATTTCGGAACACATTCATTCCGCATTGGAGCCGCTACCACGGCCAGCGGTTTCGGCCTATCTGATGAGGATGTTCGGCATATCGGGCGGTGGCGTTCAGATTGTTTCGCTGGTTATATTCGTCCGGATTTGATTTTTGCATTATGTTTATTTGTTTCTTTCTAGGTTCACGCCCGTGATATGGATCCTCGGGCATTCTTACGTCTTCTGGGTGGAACGGAGAGTGGCAATACGACCAGCAGGTCTCTCGCTGGGCCTACTGGGAGCCAATGTCCATTGGCGGAGTCTGCGAGGCCTGGGATGGCTGGATGTGTTGCCCGAGGTGGGGCCAATAAGCAGGCAACGAGTCGGTCTTACGGTACTGGTGATCCATGTCGGGGGGAATGACCTATGTGCTGTTCATTTGGGTGAGCTTATAGCTTTAATCCAGTCCGACCTGGAAAGGTTTACTTTGTTTTTAAACTAACTGGTTCTAGTTTGGTCGGAGGTCATTCCCAGGGCAGTGTGGCAAGGCGCCCGTGACGAGGCTGCAATTGAAAGGGGTAGGTGGCTGCTTAACACCAGGGTGTCCAGGTATGTCAGGGCTGGTGGAGGTGTTGTAATTAGGCAAAGGCAGTTGGAAGGTGATAATCGGTACCTGCTACTGCAGGATGGGGTGCACCTCACGGATATCGGATTGGATATCTTTTTATCTGGACTCCAGGATGGTATGGAGGAGGCGGTGTGTGCAGTTAAGGATGCTCACCCTCCTCGTGGCGGTATTTGCATGGAAAAGGTACGACCTACATTCCCTGCCTCAGGCGGGCTGGCATACGGGTATATTAAAATGTGTCATGGTTTATGGTTATATTGATAACTATGCAAATAATAAATTAAATAAAGCTGTGGCCGACCCTTCGTGTCAACCCACGTTTAAAAGTATATTGGTTGTTGTTCAAGTTATTTTAAATAAAGGTGTCATAATCCAACCTAGCGACTTATAAAAGGTTTAGCATGCACACAGTCTAACATTATTATTCATCTCTACAATCATGGGGTTTATAATGTGGATATGTGTTTCTTTTCTTAGAGTTTATCTATAACAATTACCCAAAAAAGCTTCACCATCTCCAAAAGGGAGTAGAACCAGCACTCTGGAGTATAAAGAGGACCATCGTGGACGGTGATGTCAGACGGTTTCATCTGACCACACACCCCAATCCACAAATACACAAGATCCAGCCCTAATCTTCCATGTTGGACCTGACAAAAATAAAATAAGGGTGAGGTCAATGTGTTGTATGTCCTAAATCACATGTATATAGATGGCAGGTAGAGAATATCCAATCCAAACACTATTAAAAGGGGATCCCCCCATAAATGTGAGGAAATAACCAGTCCACTACCCAATCTCTGCCCACTTGGACCTTGCTCAGACAATGATGACTAATACCACTGGGTTTAGCTGTTATGGTCACTACTGTCTCCATTATCATCTAAAAATGTTTTCAAAATATTAGTAGATTTTTCCTTATAGTTACAGGTTTACTTTCTCTTATTTCCAGTTTTATACAATGAGGTGGAATGGCGCGCCACAGCCAAGCAGTTATCACATCCCAAACTGCAGAAGATCTAGAGATGGCGACCAAGTCTCGAGACATCCACCACCTCCAACCTTTCTCCCAAATATCATATTACAACAAGGAGAAAGAAATACAAGAACCGTTTATGACCAGCAGACTCTACAGCGAGGTGGAATGGCACGTCACAGCCGAGCAGGAACATCTCAAACTGCAGAGGCTCCAGAAATACAACCAAGTGCCGAGACATCCACCACCTCCAACCTTTCTCCCAAATATCATCTTACCACAAGGAGAGAGAAGCAGCGGACTGTTTACTATCCTCATGGTCCTTGTTTGTTGGCTTATAAAACTGTTTAGTAAAGTCATTTTCTACCACCTGAAACCTGTTTTTGTCTTCATTACTGTCAATAATAATAATAATAATAATAATAATAATCCTGAGTCTTCCATAGATCTGTCCTCATGAACCTGGAGGAATAAGAACGTCTCAATGTTTTTGTAGTAAAATTCGGATTTATGAAAAAAATGAATATATGTTTTACACTATAAGACGTACATTTTATCAATAAAAAAATCTTGCTACAAAATGTGTACACGTGATAGTCCGGACTCAGGGGAGCCTGGCGGCCCCTTATTAACCCCTCTGATCTGTATGATCGATGGTTGGTGGGGAGGGAATTCGATCACGATGTGAATATTGCATTCAGCTTCCCGTCAGCGGCCAGACACACCACTAGAGCCTGTGCAGGATGGTAAACCATTAGACCACCAAGGAGAAGGCAATTTACCTTTTCCTTACCCAAGAGCACCAGGGAATCAAATACTGACCCTATATGTAATACACGGATGTGCTGGTTCCACCAGAGAGACGCTCTTTATAGGTGAGGGTATTAATGAGTGAGGGTCCTGAATGAGGGACTCCCCTCTAATAAATCACAATGCCTTAAATGGTTTTTATGATTGTGTTATATAAACTGGACGTCCCCCTTAACTGTATCGTACAACCAGAGCCAGTGAATCACGTACAATCCCATCTATACCTTTCCACTCCACGCTGATGTCCTTAATACATTGCTGCCCCCAGTGGCTGGGACTGGTTTATGCAGCTTTATCTATATCTCCACATTGCAGGTATAAGGACCTTACACTTTGCACCTTTCTTCATCACCCGAGGTCATCAGCTGGTATGGGGCCCATGGGAAGTGCGGGACCAGCTCAGATTATCCATTCTTATCCGGCTTCCCCCCTTTTTATTGTATATTGGGGGCCAATCGTGAGCTTTTTGCAATGTTTTTATAAATATGATGATTTACTTCATTCCTCATGTACTGGCCCTTTAAATGTCCTCTGATTCTTTGTGTTGAGCGCCCCCTAGATCACACACACAACGCCTCGTCCTGCTGATCCAGAACATTTTTACTCACAGCTGACACTTTGGGAGCAAAGACATTAGAGGGGAAATAAAGAGAAGGCAGGACATTTGTGGGCATCAGTAATCTGCTGTAAAATCCTCTCACTCGTTATATTCCGGACGTTTTTCTTGTTCTTACCCTGGAAATGTGTTAAAATATGAGGTGCAGGTTCAACAGTCCGTACTTAATATTACAGAGGCTATAAATACTGCGAGAACACATGGACCAGGGTTATAATGGAGGCCACCAGATGTCCCCCATGAATTCTGATGTGGGGGGCACAAATTCTGTAATTCTAAAGACCTGCACCAGTCCTAATATTCTGTGGGATTACGTTATTATATGATTATTATGAGCGGAGTGCGTAATATCACTGTGAATAAGGCTCTGTTCACATTTGCGGCTCTGGTCACATTTGCGGCTCTGTTCACATTTGCGGTTCTGTTCACATTTGCGACTCTGTTCACATTTGCGGCTCTGATCACATTTGCGTCTCTGTTCGGATAGGGGACAGTCGTTCCATATTTGACTCTTAAAATAATTATAATGGGAATATATTGGGAATAAATAATAATTGACCAGGGAGCTTTCTGCCACGATCCTATACGTGCCCAGTGAATATATGGGGCCCATGCTGGGTCATCAATGTCAGACTTTCATGGGATAGGCCGGGAGGTTCTGGCTCATCTCCCCCAACAGCAAATTTCAGTATTGGACACGGGCACTAGGGGTAGGCACAGCCTACTGCCACCCACCTGCCAGTCTCCATAGCAGTGACGCGGCCTCATTGACTATAATGTGTAGAGACCAGAATGCCCAAGGCAATTATAAGGATTTTCTCCAATTACTGAACATACAGAATGCAGGGAAAATTGGGCAAAGTGTCAATTGCAGAAATTTGTTAAAGGAGCATTCCAGACAAAACCGATACACTGTGTTATTCAGAGCACAGGAGCATGACACAGGGATTCAAAGAACACCAAAGAGAGAATTCCAGGCACTGCACAGTTTGTCTCAAGGCCCTGTTCACACCACGTACGTGTTTTATATCTGGAGATTTTCCCAGTCTATAGGCTGGACGTTCACCACAGAGCCCAACATGTTAGAAGTTACTGATGTATGTGGACACATATTAAGACCTCATTCACACGGCTGTGTCCGTAATTACAGACAGGGTCAGCTGCTGGCAGGCACCCGCATTTTCGGCCCATGCTCCCATACAAAGTTTGGGAGCTCGATCCATAAAAAAGAAAAGAAAGGACACGTCTTATGCGGCGGCTTTCTACGGCCCGGACAACTTCCCGTAAATATATGGGAATGTGTCCGTGGCCAATAGAAATGAATAGGTCTGTAAGTGCGGACTAATTCTACGGTCATGTGCATGGGGCCTTACAAAAATTTGAATCCCAAATTGTGGGATATTTCAGCACCACCCCATTCCACCTGGGAACACCCTAAAACAACCAGAAACACCCTCTTTTAATAGGAATCAGCACACACTCCACTAATATATTGGTTATGAGATGTAGTGATACTGTTCTCTAATGTAACTTTAGAGCAGACGGGCCCCCACAGGGTTAAAGGGGTTACGTGGGGACAAAAAGTATTCGCAGTGTAGTCCCTGCAGTACGTGAGATCACTCGCTAATATACATTCCGGTCCCCCGTCGCCCTGATTATGAGATATTAATAGATTTTTACGGCTCTACCGGGGGACCGGAAGTCTAGACGCACAGTCTTCCTTCATGACGACACGACTCTTAGTCATGTGACCGGCCCCAATGTACTCCATGCACTCGCTGTAGACAGCCGGAGGCCACATGCAAGAACAGTATATGGGGCCCTTGCTCTGCAATATCTCATCATCGATCACCCGCTATGTGGTAATAACTTAGAATCGCTTGGAAAGGTAAAAGCATTCCCGAGATTTTTTTCTTGGGACATCTTGTACTTTATATTAGTGGAAACGTTTGGTCGATAAATTCAGTATTTATTTGTGAAAAACACCAAAATTGTGAGAAAATTTACAAAAATTATGATTTTTCTATAAAATATAAATGTATCCACTTGTAAGACAGATAATTATACCACACAAAATAGTTACTAGTTCACATCCCCCATATGTCTACTTTATGTTGGCATCGTTTTTCTAAGACGTTACAAGGCTTAGAACTTTAGCAGCAATTTCTCATATTTTCAAGAAAATTTCAAAAGGCTATTGTTTCAGAGACCAGTTCAGTTCTGAAGTGGCTTTGAGGGGCCCATATATTAGAAACACCCATAAAACACCCCATTTTGAAAACGGCACCCCTAAAAGTATTCAAAACAGCATTCACAAAGTGTAGTTTAGGAGTTTCACTGGAATTACAGGCGAAATGTAAAAAAAATTTTTTGGTCAAAATTCATTTGTAAAGCATTTGGCCCTAGCGTGCTAATGGCAGAGGCCTCAGGATCAAAGGAGCACCCAGTGGATTTTGGGGCCTCCTTATTTTTAGAATATATTTTAGGCACCAAAACATTTTTTTGGTGCGAAAACAGTGGAAACCCCCCAAAATTTACCCTATTCTGGAAACTACACCCCTCAAGGAATTTTTCATGGGGTAAAGATAGCATTTTGACCCTTTTTTTGCTAAATTTAATTGAATTACTCTGTGAAAATGAAAATCTTTTTATTAAAAAAAACTTTTCTAATTTTTGGAAGGAATAAAGGAGAAAAAGAACCCCAATATTTGTAAAGCAATTTCTCCCGATTACTGCAATACCCCATATGTGGTAATAAACTATTATTTGGACCCACGACAGTGCTCAGAAGGGAAGGAGCGCCATTTGGATTTTGGAGCCCAGATTTTGCTAAAATTGTTTTCAGTGCCGTGTCGTGTTTGCCATGCGCTGGAGGGCCTAAAACACTGGAAACCCCCAAAAGTGACCCCATTTTTGAAAATACACCCCTCAATGAATTTTTCTAGGGGTAAAGGTAGCGTTTTAACTTCACAGTTTTCTTGCTAAATTTATTTGAATTAGTCTGTAAAAATGAAAATCTACTTTCTTTCTGAGAAAAAGCACCCCAACATTTGTAAAACAATTTCTCCTGATGACGGAAATACTCCATATGTGGTAATAAACTGCTTTTGGGCCCACGGCAGGGCTCAGAAGGGAAGGAGCGCCATTTGAATTTTTGGAGCACAGATTTTGTTGGAATGCTTTTAGGCCGCCATATTGCATTTTTAGAGCCCCTGAGGTATCAATACAGTGGAAAACTCCAAAAATGATGCCATTTTGGAATCTATACCCATAAAGCAAAGGAATTAATCTAGTACCCTAGTAAACTTGTCCCCACAGTTGTTTGGTCTATGAAAAATCTAATTTTCTCAATTTTTTTCCTAAGATGTAATAGGAGAAATAGCACGCCAACATTTTGTGCACAATTTCTACCGAGTACGGCAACACCCCATATGTGGATGTAAACTGGTGTTTAGGCACACGGTTCGGCTCAGGAAATAAGGAGCACTATGCAATATTTCAGGCCCACTATGGTGTTATTTATCACATTGTGCCGTGATTACAGACGATTTGAGGTGTCAAAATATTATAAACCCCACAGAAGTAACCCAATTTTTGAAGCTACACCCCTAAAGGAATTTACCAAGGGGTATAATGAGAATTGTGACTATGTGACGGACACATCTCATGGTATCCATCTAGGGGTTTAGTAAGAATTATTAGTTGTGAAGTTGGCAGCCTGAAAATCCCGCACGCACTGGAAGTAGGTGGAATGGCAGGTCCCACTGCCAACCCACCCACCATTCCATAAAATGCAGCCCAGAAAATACATTTATTAAAAACATATGATTTTTTTTTTGCTGAGGTAACAGATCTGCTCTGCATTTTATCCTCTCACCCAGCTTTACAACCCGGTTGAGGGGGTCACTCCCTCCATTACTATTCCAGCTGCCTACAGGGCATAGTGTATTGGGTATAGGGAGAATATTTAGTTTATTTTGGGTTTTTACTAATATTACAATGAGGTAAAGGACTTGTCAGTGAAAAAAAAAATGTTATGGCCAATATGGAAGACTGAAGGTGGATGAAGAATTAAAAAAAAGAAAATTAAAAGTCTAAAGAAGTGTTGTAAATTTGAAAACACTGGAGACACAATCTGAGGTTTGTGGGGGACGTTTCGCACATATATCGCGTGTCCCTCCTGATGCCTTGTTTTGAGCACACGCGACATCTTTTCTGGTGCCTCTGGTTTTTTTTCAGTGGGGGGGGGGGGGCTTCTGTGATGAAATGTTGGCCTGGTACAGCTTCTTATACTATACCCTTGTTTTCCGCATGGCGCTGTGTGGTTTGATGACTTGATCAGAAAGATCATTGCCACCCATAAATTTATTGTACACACAATGGTTTGAGGGATTGGGTGGGGACAAGACTCCGGCTGCCAATGTGGATTGGGACACAGGGACTTTAAACCGTCGGGACACTATAATATAAATGAACTATATATAAACGGTACACTTTGCCAAGCAGCAGATGCACAAGGTCCCACACAAATCTTCCCGCTAACTCCTAGGAAGGGGGGATCAATTTTAGAGTAGTTTCCCTCATACACCCTGAAGCGATGGGTATACCCGATGGCACTCCCACAGATTTGATATAATTTAATAATGGTAGGGCCCTTTTGTTTGGATGGTGCTGCCTAAACCTGAGCCTTCCCTCAAAACAAACAAAAAGAGAGAAAAAGAAACATGGCGCCACATGGTGCAGATTACATAAAGGAAATGAAAATAATAATTGGACATAGACGGTGCTCACCTAAGAGTGTTGATACTGGCAGGTAGAACACAAAAAAAAGCACTCAGTAAAATCAAGCTGCTGCCCGGTCCAAAACACAACAACCAGAGGATTGCTGTCAATTATAGGCACAAAGGAGAGGACTGATGAAGACGCCAGTCCGGCGTTGAAACGCGTAGCCTGTCGACCTGTATATCTATTTAAATATTAATTATTAAACTAACCATTTCGTTTCCTTTAAATAGCAGCGCCATTGTGGTCCTTTTTTTCCTCTCCTTTGTGCCTTAAAACAAACAAGGGATTCATCCACCATAATATTCTGTATAGGGATATAATTTTGTGAAAATGTTTGACAATAATGGTCATTTATCGGCCTTATTTAAAAAAAACGGACAAAATTCGGGGCATCAGGGGAGGGCAGCGACTGTTATCACTAAAATCCAGGAATTTAATTATCGCCTCAAAGCGTGTCCTGCTCATTATTGTGCGGTGGAGAGGGGGGGGGCTATATAATATATCAGAGGACCAGTCATCTCTAATAGGGGGCTTTTTATAATGCCAAAACTTAAACATGCCCCAGAATGTATGAAGCTCTGCTGTAATTGTTGGAGTACAATTTTGGCCTCTGGCATAGTAGGGGGTCAGGGTTTTTGGAGATTAACTGAGCAGCATAGATGTTCGTCTGCTCAACCAATACATTTATTAGGGAGTCAAAAAAAAAAGGAAAAAAAATCAATGGCCTCGAACCCTGTGGCATCAAATTGATCCCTGAGGAGGCTGTAAAATCAGGCACTTGGGGCTATAATTATCTGCAGCTACCCGTGATAATCCGGGCATGGCAGGACCTGCGACTCTTCCGCGCTGACGGGGGGTTCAGAGTCAGTTTCTCTAGATACGGATTCAGATGAAATCACAAACTGCTTCACATTCACCTGCTGAGTCTTTATCTGAGCATAACATTTGGTTTGCCTCATCAGCGGTGTAAAGCCTTTGGGTCATATTTTATATCTCTAACTAGAGATGACAAGCGATGAGAGGTCTGATGACAGGTCTGATGACAGGCGATGACAAATCTAAATTACAGGCGATGACAGGTCTAATGACAGGAGATGACAGGTCTGATGACAGGCGATGACCGTTGTTTTTTTTATTTTATAGTTCAACTGAATAATAGGAGCGGAGCGTCCACCAGGATACCCTACCTACCAAATTCTAAATGAGAGGTGTGATTGCTACCTAACTGGGACCTTGGGCAGTGGGCAATCTAGGGGTATACAGCTGGGTACAGAGGATGAGAGGCGGTGACAGGTCTGATGACAGGACTGAGGACAGGTCTGATGAGAGGACTGAGGACAGGTTTGTTGACACTGATCACCAGATGATGGTGGTTGTAGTGTTTTATCAGCTGGTGAGGGAACTGATCACCAGCTTTATGTTCATTTTTATCTCTATCTACACAGTATCTGGCTCTGTCAGGCTCCAGGACACAGATGAGCCCTCACAGAGCAGGAGATGCTGGAAAAACAATACGTCTGCGTTGCGATTGGCCAGTCAGTACAGACTAGCCAATCACAGCGCTCATCGGCACTGGACCATTCTGATTGGATCGATGCCGGCATCTCCTAGCTGAGTTGCCGGTTCCGTCACTGTGTCGCTTCACATAGTGACAGTTTAAAGTCCTGACATGCCTGGTACATAGGACTGCAGTAAGTTACTTGCAATACCGAAGTACCAGACACGTCATTTTGCGGGAAGGGGTTAATGTGACAGTGCCCCCCCCCCCTTACCTACAGGGCCTCTGCTTTATGAATAAATATTAGTATAGAAAAGACATGGAGGAGTCGTCCATAGCAGCCAATCAGATTCCTGGTTTTATATTTCTAAGACAGGTTTGAAAATGAAAGAAGTGATCTGATTGGTTGCTGTGGGCAATGTTTCCATGCTTTATACCAGCTAATTTTTCTACTCCACATCTTCCAAGAAGTAACCATAGCAACCAATTCAAAAGATGAGAGTTGGTAGGTAGATTGGAGGTTCTGATAAGTGACAACCATAGCCCACAACGCAGTGACAGTCAGAGCCTCTAGAGGCGACAGCTACTGCCACCATTATAGTGACAGCTACTGACCCCAATAATAGTGACAGCTACTGACCCCAATAATAGTGACAGCTACTGACTCCAATAATAGTGACAGCTACTGACCCCAATAATAGTGACAGCTGCTACCCCCAATAATAGTGACAGCTACTGACCCCAATAATAGTGACAGCTACTGACCCCAATAACAGTGACAGCTACTGACCCCAATAATAGTGACAGCTACTGACCCCAATAATAGTGACAGCTACTGACCCCAATAATAGTGACAGCTACTGACCCCAATAATAGTGACAGCTACTGACCCCAATAACAGTGACAGCAACTGAACCCAATAATAGTGACAGCTACTGACCCCAACAATAGTGACAGCTACTGCCCCCCAAAATAGTGACAGCTAATGACAGAAATAATAGTGACCCCAATTATAGTGACAGCTACTGCCCCCAATAATAGTGACAGCTACTGACCCCAATAATAGTGACATCTACTGATCCTATTATAGTGACAGCTACTGACCCCTATAAAAGTGACAGCTACTGACCCCGATAACAGTGACAGCTACTGACCCCGATAACAGTGACAGCTACTGACCCCGATAACAGTGACAGCTACTGACCCCAAGAATAGTGACAGCTACTGACCCCAAGAATAGTGACAGCTACTGACGCCAATAACAGTGACAGCTACAGCTACTGACCCCAATAATAGTGACAGCTACTGACCCCAATAATAGTGACAGCTACTGACCCCGATAATAGTGACAGCTACTGACCCCAATAATAGTGACAGCTACTGACTCCAATAACAGTGACAGCTACTGACTCCAATAACAGTGACAACTACTACCCCCAATAATAGTGACTGCTACTGCCCCCCAAAATAGTGACAGCTAATAAACAAAATAATAGTGACAGCTACTGACCCCAATTATAGTGACAGCTACTGCCCCCAATAATAGTGACAGCTACTGACCCCAATAATAGTGACAGCTACTACCCCCAATAATAGTGACAGCTACTGACCCCAATAACAGTGACAGCTACTGACCCCAATAACAGTGACAGCTACTAACCCCAATAATAGTGACAGCTACTGACCCCAATAACAGTGACAGCTACTGACCCCAATAATAGTGACAGCTACTAACCCCAATAATAGTGACAGCTACTGACCCCAATAATAGTGACAGCTACTGACCCCAATAACAGTGACAGCTACTGACTCCAATAATAGTGACAGCTACTGACCCCAATAATAGTGACAGCTACTGACCCCAATAATAGTGACAGCTACTGACTCCAATAACAGTTTCCAGACTCGAACAATAACATATTATTTATGGTGAATGAGGAAGGGCATAAAAAAACCACAAAAAACAATAAAAATAAAGATAAATTATTGCACCCTCCATTTGTACATTGGTGTTTCAGTGGGGTGCTGTGAACAAAATACTGACCGATCCCCGCATCTTGTATTTTTCGTGTCCAACGCCGCTCACGTGATCTTCCCTCTAACTTGTCTGGGGTCACGGTGCTTTTGAATAAACCGGAAATCAGACTCTCATTGCATTCCTGTGGACGCCAGAACAAGGCCAGGACGAGGCCAGAACAAGGCCAGGACGAGGCTCCATAGGAATGCATTGACTTCCGGTTTTCTGAACAGCAGTGATTCCAGACCAGGTCAGAATGAAGATCACGTGAGCGGCGCTGGACCCAAAAAACGACAGGATCCAGGGATCGGTAAGTATTTCTACACCCAGCTCTCCACTGAAACACCAATGTACAAATGGAGGGTGCAAAAAATAAATAAAGTGGAGTGCTCCTTTAAATGCTCATGGTCACAATGAAGGGAGACAAAAGCGAAAAAAATTATTTGCAGCTTAAAGGACAAAATTGGTTGGTACATCAAGGGGTTAATAATTATAGTACATGCAGATCACTGTATAGAGCTTTTCAGCTCCCCAGGGGCATACGGTTGGGAGCTTTGACTAGCGGGGTCACTTTAAGAATAAATAAATGGGGGGTGGCATCACTTCATCCTGATCTACAGGGATTGGCCAGTGATCACATGGTAGGGGGGCTATAGAGCTCCCTATAAGATAGTAATGCCCTTCCTCCTCTGTGGCCCCTGAAGCTTGCCGTCTTTCCCTCCCCCACTCCCTCTCTTGATTTGACTCCTTAATGACACGTTTTTTTTCCATTTTCGCTTATTATTCCCCGCCTTGCTATCGTGTTTACGGCGTCTATCGTGCGGTAATAACTACATGTTCACTTTATTCTACTGATTAATACGATTACAGCGATACCGAATTTAGCCATACCTTTTTTTATGTTTCGGTAGATTGAGCGGTGTGAGGGCTTATTTTTTGGAGGCGAGATTTTGTTGTTACCATTTTGGGGTGCGACTTTTTGATTAGTGTTTATTCTATTTTTTGGGGAAACTAACGTGACCAAAAAACAGCAATTTGGGTGTTTTAAACATTTTTTATGGTTTTTTTTTCAGTGTTTTCAGCGAGTGGGTTAGATAACATCAGATTGTAATAGTTCAGACTTTTGCAACCGCGGCGATATCAGTTATGCTAACTTTTATGTTGTGTAACATTACTCTACAGAAAAAATGGAAAGAGGGAATATAACTTTTTTAAATTCTGTTTAGAAGTCCCTCTAGTGGACTTGACCCAGCGATCATTAGATCGCTCACACGATCTACTGCAATAGTAAAGTATTGCAGTATATCGTGATTCTTACAGCCACCTATGAAGCCCTGCCGGAGAACAAAGATGGCAGACCCTTCATTAGTCCCCCAGGCTGCCATGATAACCATTGGCATCCCGCTATAGCATCGTGGGGGGACAATGGCACGTCGGAGGGGGTCGCCCCTCTCATTCTAATGCTTTAGATGCTGCGGTCGTGATTAACTGTGGCATCTAAGGGGTTTAACGGGCAGACTCAAAGTGATTTTTGATTCTGTCTGTTGCAGTGAGGTGTTGGCTATATTACACAGCGAATACCCGCTAAGTATGGAGCGAGCTCAGCCCGTGATCCCGCTCCATACTTTCCCTTAACGACTGCCAAGTACATGTATGTGGCATCTTGTTAAGGAGTTAAATGTCATTTTGTTGATTGTTTCAGTGAATATTTATGTTCATCCTGTTTTTATTATTTTTTTCTGTTGTAGATATCACAGCGGGCGGTTCTAGGAGGATCTTGTTTAGATGGCGGTGAATCGCATAGGGAGAGCGCCAGGGACTGCAGGGAAGTGCAGCCCGGTCTTTCTTTCCGTGAATTGGCGATTTGCTAATTTATTGGCGACTTCTCACTATTATGGAGATCAACGGATTGGGATTCTTCTCCATCTTCTTGGCCTTTTGGTGTGTGGCCTGGCTCTCTGCTAGCTACACCCTGACTTGTTATCAACAACCATGCCCCCCCACTGATGTACGTCATCCCCTCAGTCCTATAGATTATTATCAGACTGCTGATTATTAAGATGAAACAATTCTGACAATTTTTCTATATTATTTAACATTGAGCGTTTTCTTTTTTGTTTCACAGTGAAACGGGAAATTTCTTTCCAGAAAATATCCTGTTTAGAATAGGATTCATAGGAATGGCCAATGCCTGTAAGTACACTACCGTTCAGAAGTTTAGGGTCACTTAGAAATTTCCTTATTTTTTAAAGAAAAGCACAGGTTTTTTTCAATGAAGATAACATTAAATTAATCAGAAATACACTCTATACATTGTTAATGTGGTAAATGAATATTCTAGCTGCAAACGTCTGGTTTTTAATGCAATATCTACATAGGTGTATAGAGGCCCATTTCCAGCAACCATCACTCCAGTGTTCTAATGGTACATTGTGTTTGCTAACTGTGTTAGAAGGCTAATGGATGACTAGAAAACACTTGAAAACCCTTGTGCAATTATGTTAGCACCGCTGTAAACAGTTTTGCTGTTTAGAGGAGCTATAAAACTGACGTTCCTTTGAGCTAGTTGTGAATCTGGAGCATTACATTTGTGGGTTTGATTAAACTCTCAAAATGGATAGAAAAAGAGAGCTTTCATGTGAAACTCGACAGTCTATTCTTGTTCTTAGAAATGAAGGCTATTCCATGCGAGAAATTGCCAAGAAACTGAAGATTTCCTACAACGGTGTGTACTACTCCCTTCAGAGGGCAGCACAAACAGGCTCTAACCAGAGTAGAAAGAGAAGTGGGAGGCCCCGCTGCACAACTGAGAAACAAGACAAGTACATTAGAGTTTCTAGTCTGAGAAATAGACGCCTCGCAGGTCCTCAACTGGCAGCTTCATTAAATAGTACCCGCAAAACGCCAGTGTCAACGTCTACAGTGAAGAGGCGACTCCGGGATGCTGGCCTTCAGGCAGAGTGGCAAAGAAAAAGCCATATCTGAGACTGGATAATAAAAGGAAAAGATTACATAGTTACATAGTTTGTACGGTTGAAAAAAGACACATGTCCATCAAGTTCAACCAAGGGATGGGAAAGGGGAAGTGGGATGGGAAAGGGGAAGTAAAAAATTTCTACACATAGCAGTTAAAATTTTTTTGTTCTAGGAAATTATCTAAGCCTTTTTTAAAGCCATCTACTGTCCCTGCTGCAACCAGCTCCTGCGGTAGGCTATTCCATAGATTCACAGTTCTCACAGTAAAGAAGGCTTGTCGCCTCTGCAGGTTGAACCTTTTTTTCTCCAGACGGAGGGAGTGCCCCCTTGTTTTTTGAGGGGGTTTTACATGGAACAGGATTTCACCATATTTTTTGTATGCGCCATTCATATATTTATATAAGTTAATCATGTCCCCCCTTAGTCGTCTTTTCTCAAGGCTAAATAGGTTTAGTTCTTTTAATCTTTCCTTATAACTTAGATTCTCCATGCCCCTTATTAGCTTCGTTGCTCTTCTTTGTATTTTTTCCAACTCCAGGGCATCCTTTCTATGAACTGGAGCCCAGAACTGGACTGCATATTCTAGATGAGGCCTCACTAATGCTTTGTAAAGTGGTAATATTACATCCCTGTCCCGCGAGTCCATGCCTCTTTTGATACACGACAATATTTTGCTGGCCTTTGAAGCAGCTGATTGACACTGCATGCTGAAATTTAGTTTATGATTTACAAGTACACCCAGATCCTTCTCAACAATTGACTCCCCCAGTGTAGCTCCCCCTAGGACATATGATGCATGCAGGTTGTTTGTACCCAGGTGCATAACTTTACATTTATCTACATTAAACTTCATTTATATGGGCAAAAGCACACAGACATTGGACAGAGGAAGATTGGAAAAAAGTGTTATGGACAGATGAATCGAAGTTTGAGGTGTTTGGATCACACAGAAGAACATTTGTGAGACGCAGAACAACTGAAAAGATGCTGGAAGAGTGCCTGACGCCATCTGTCAAGCATGGTGGAGGTAATGTGATGGTCTGGGGTTGCTTTGGTGCTGGTAAAGTGGGAGATTTGTACAAGGTAAAAGGGATTTTGAATAAGGAAGGCTATCACTCCATTTTGCAACGCCATGCCATACCCTGTGGATAGCGCTTGATTGGAGCCAATTTCATCCTACAACAGGACAATGACCCAAAGCACACTTCCAAATTATGCAAGAACTATTTAGGGAAGAAGCAGGCAGCTGGTATTCCATCTGTAATGGAGTGGCCAGCGCAGTCACCAGATCTCAACCCCATAGAGCTGTTGTGGGAGCAGCTTGACCGTATGGTACGCAAGAAGTGCCCATCAAGCCAATCCAACTTGTGGGAGGGGCTTCTGGGAGCATGGGGTGAAATTTCTCCCGATTACCTCAGCAAATTAACAGCTAGAATGCCAAAGGTCTGCAATGCTGTAATTGCTGCAAATGGAGCATTCCAAGACCAAAGCAAAGTTTGAAGGAGAAAATTATTATTTCAAATAAATAATGTCTTGACTATATTTTCTAGTCATTTTGCAACTCATTTGATAAATATAAGTGTGAGTTTTCATGGAAAACACAAAATTCTCTGGGTGACCCCAAACTTTTGAACTGTAGTGTAAATATCATGGAAGTGATTATAATATTCTCTTCATGCAGCAGTAATCAGATTTTTCTAAAAAATAAATAAAGTTTTGTTCATTTCAACTGATAATAATTGTCCGGATTAGACGATGCAGATAAATGTTCCCGTCCATTATTGAAGGTTTCTTGTTGGGTTTAGCGCTTGGTCCGCGCTTCATAGATGTTATTAGGTTGTTTTACACGTGGTACAGGATTAATTTGGCTCATTTTCTCTTTTTCAGCTTTGGGCCTGACGTTTCTACACTATAAGTACATCATGCTCCATGCTGAAGCCTTTGGGGATCGTCAGGCCTTGATTCAAAAGATCCTCCTGGCAATCGGATGAACATCATGCGTTGGGATGGCCGTAATGGCTACATTTTCGGTAAATTAATAAATGTTTTATGTTGATAGGGTTGTCCCATCTTAACTAAATAGGGACCTGCTGGCAATCAGCTGATCGCTGTGGGTCCGGTAGCTGAACCCCTGTTCATCATGATCAGCGGTTATCACCGGGTGGCCACATCCTAAAGTGGTATTACATGGCTTATTCCAATGAATGGACGACCATGTAATAGATGTGTGTCCCTCTTACTGTGTCCGGTATCCTTCCCCATGCTACGCGCCTCCCCCCTACTCACCCGGTTAACGGGCGGAGTGTAGTGCCGCCGGGTTGTCAGCCAGGCGGCACATGGACCATGAGGCCTGCGCAGCGGCGACGGGCCAGGCAGGCGCATTGCGTGCAGCCTACACCGCTGATCCGGGTACCTGCGCCGATGAACATCTGCTTCAGCTGGGATCAGGTGAGGAAGCAGGGTCTGCGGCTATTGTGTCAGGAGATGCTGGGGGGGGGGGAGGGCCGGGCAGAGCAGACGCCGCAGGGGTGCTGCAGCGAGGGCATTGCATTGTCTAACCCCCTATCAGAGGACAAGAGCTGGAGAAGAAGTCGTCCGGTCTCAGCCAGGGCTACGGTCTCCTGCACAACTGTGTCCTTTATTGAATGTACCGTCCGGTTCTGGCCCGCAGCAGGAGGGTCCGAGCAGGGATGTGGCGCATGCTGTTTGTGCCAAGGGGGATCGATGTGATGTTGGTCACGATTCTGCCTTATTCATTTTTTCTGTTTCAGGTTCGGCAAAGGAATCGTCAAGGAGAGGGAGGAAACCAGATCTGGAGGTGAGCGCAGGCACGGTCGGCGCAAGCATCGCCACGGCAGAGGTGGTCGTCCTCGGAGGCGGAGATCGCCCTCGACATCTTCTGACCATAACCCTCCTCTTCTTCTTCGCCATCATTATCTACATCATCTTCCCCGACGAGGACGCAGAGCCGTGCTGATGTCACAGAGATGACAAGGGGTTATAAATATTCCCCTGACAGCTGACCGGTCTTTCTTTCCGTGAATTGACACAGAGTGCGATTTGCTCATTTATTGGCGACTTCTCACTATTATGGAGATCAACGGATTGGGATTCTTCTACATCTTCTTGGCCCTTTGGTGTGTGGCCTGGCTCTCTGCTAGCTACACCCTGACCTCACATCAACAACCATGCCCCCCCACTGATGTACATCATCCCCTCAGTCCTATAGATTATCTGACTGCTGATTATTAAGATGAAACGATTCTGACAATTTTTCCATATTATTTAACATTGAGCGTTTTCTTTTTTGTTTTGCAGTGAAATGGGAAATTTCTTTGCAGAAAATATCCTGTTTAGAATAGGATTCATAGGAATGGCCATTGCCTGTAAGTAACAATCACGGAAGTGATTATAATATTCTCTTCATGCAGCAGTAATCAGATTTTTCTAAAAAATAAATAAAGTTTTGTTCATTTCAATTGATAATAATTGTCCGGATCAGACGATGCAGATAAATGTTCTCGTCCATTATTGTAGGTTTCTTTTTGGGTTTAGCGCTTGGTCCGCGCTTCATAGATGTTATTAGGTGCTTTTACACGTGGTACAGGATTTATTTGGCTTATTTTCTCTTTTTCAGCTCTGGGCCTGACGTTTCTACATTATAAGTTCATTATGTTCCATGCTGAAGCCTTTCGGGATCGTCAGACCTTGGTTTAAAAGATCATCATGGCAATTGGATGGTCATCATGCGTCGGGACAGCCGTGATGGCTACATTTTCGGTAAGTTAATAAATGTTTTACATTGATGGGGTTGTCCCATCTTCACTAAATAGGGACCCGCTGGCAATCAGCTGAACCCCTGGTGATCATGATCAGTGGTTATCACCGGGTGGCCACATCATAAAGTGGTATTACATGGCTTATTCCAATGAATGGAAGACCATGTAATAGATGTGTCTAATAGAAAGGAGTCATAAGCAAGAGACCAACCTCTATATCCATTATGTCTCTGTGGTTATTATATCAGAACACGTTATTTAGGATTTATTGGGAAGTTCTGAGGGTAAATTAGTGATTAGTTCCATAAGATTTGCTGTAACCTCTGTCTGCTTGTTTTCTAGACCTACCGTTATCCAATGACTCACCGGATTTGCGCTTTCATTGCATTCGGGTTTGCCAGCCTTTATAACCTTTGGCAGTCCATACTCGTCTACAAAGTGCCCGAAAGCCGAAGAGTCATCAGCCATTTCAGACTGGCGTCCTGCATAATGACCGTGACCTTAGTGGTTTTCTGTATCCTTTCTTAAATAATATTTGTATGGAATCCAATTGTCCTTGTCTTTAGCTTCACATGTAGGAAACATCAGATCCTGAGGTGATCATTTCCCTTTATTTTCTGATCTCCGCCGTCAGATGGCGACATGCTGGTGTAACACAGCGCCATCTGGTAACATTGTTCAGCTTTTTGCAGGAACATACTGAATAGAAAGCAAGCGGTACTGTCCTTGCTATATATGTATTATATTAACATTTATCTCACATAAATATGTAGTAAATTCTATAAGACACTTTATAAACGTTATTTTCCTATATAATAAATTACCAGTCATTGGAAGTAGGGTATCCGTATACACCCACCTGTGCGCTGGAGATCAATGTGTAAAGCTATGTACAGATTTTATTTGCACCCCTAGAAGCCGTTCTAAAGGAAAACAATTGGACCTATAATCTTTGTGCTTATTCTCAGCACCATGGTGATCGTGACGCCCGCAATGTAATGGATATGGTGTCACATGACAATGGGTCAGGTCCATTTTGGCATCACCGTCAGTCACATGGAGTATACAATAAACATGAATGCAGCAAAACCTCGGCCCGGGTGGAAAGTTCTTGTTTTGTGCAATTTTTTATGTATTAATTTTGATATTTTTTCACAGATCAGTGAAATGACAGCAAAGATCATGGAGTGGTCGATGTTGGTCCTCATTCTGGTGAATGTATTGAGCTACTATCAGAATATGCAGGTCAGTAGACGTCACCTCATTATCACCTCGTATACCTGACCTCGTAATAACATTATTATTCATCTCTACAATCATGGGGTTTATAATGTGGATATGTGTTTCTTTTCTTAGAGTTTATCTATAACAATTACCTGGAAAAGCTTCACCATCTCCAAGAGGGAGAAGAACCAGGACTCTGAAGTATAAAGAGGATCATCGTGGACGGTGACGTGAGACGGCGCAGGGGCACAGCAGTGAGGGCATTGCATGGCCCAACCCCCTATCAGAGGACAAGAGCTGGAGAAGAAGTCGTCCGGTCTCAGCCTGGGCTGCGGTCTCCTGCACAACTGTGTCCTTTATTGAATGTACCGTCCAGTTCTGGCCTGCAGCTGGAGGGTCCGAGCAGGAATGTGGCACATGCTGTTGGTGCCAAGGGGGATCGATGTGATGTTAATCACGCTTCTGCCTTGTCCCTTTTTTCTCTTTCAGGTTTGGCAAAGGAATCGTCAAGGAGAGGGAGGAAACACAGATCTGGCGGTGGGCGCAGGCACGGTCGGCGGAGATCGCCCTCGTCATCTTCTGAGCGACAACCCTCATCTTCTTCTTATCAATATCTACATCATCTCCCCCCCCCCCCCGAGGACGCAGAGCCGTGCTGATGTCAGAGAGATGACGAGGGGTTATAAGTATTCCCCTGACAGCTGCCCGGTCTTTCTTTCCGTGAATTGACACAGAGTGCGATTTGCTAATTTATTGGCGACTTCTCACTTTATGGAGACCAATGGATTGGGATTCTTCTCCATCTTCTTGGCCTTTTGGTGTGTGGCCTGGCTCTCTGCTAGCTACACCCTGACCCCACATCAACAACCATGCCCTCCCACTGATGTACATCATCCCCTCAGTCCTATAGATTATCTGACTGCTGATTATTAAGATGAAACAATTCTGACAATTTTTCCATATTATTTAACATTGAGCGTTTTCTTTTTTGTTTTGCAGTGAAATGGGAAATTTCTTTGCAGAAAATATCCTGTTTAGAATAGGATTCATAGGAATGGCCATTGCCTGTAAGTAACAATCACGGAAGTGATTATAATATTCTCTTCATGCAGCAGTAATCAGATTTTTCTAAAAAATAAATAAAGTTTTGTTCATTTCAATTGATAATAATTGTCCGGATCAGACGATGCAGATAAATGTTCTCGTCCATTATTGTAGGTTTCTTTTTGGGTTTAGCGCTTGGTCCGCACTTCATAGATGTTATTAGGTGCTTTTACACGTGGTACAGGATTTATTTGGCTTATTTTCTCTTTTTCAGCTCTGGGCCTGACGTTTCTACATTATAAGTTCATTATGTTCCATGCTGAAGCCTTTCGGGATCGTCAGACCTTGGTTTAAAAGATCATCATGGCAATTGGATGGCCATCATGCGTCGGGACAGCCGTGATGGCTACATTTTCGGTAAGTTAATAAATTTTTTACATTGATGGGGTTGTCCCATCTTCACTAAATAGGGACCCGCTGGCAATCAGCTGAACCCCTGGTGATCATGATCAGTGGTTATCACCGGGTGGCCACATCATAAAGTGGTATTACATGGCTTATTCCAATGAATGGAAGACCATGTAATAGATGTGTCTAATAGAAAGGAGTCACAAGCAAGAGACCAACCTCTATATCCATTATGTCTCTGGGGTTATTATATCAGAACACGTTATTTAGGATTTATTGGGAAGTTCTGAGGGTAAATTAGTGATTAGTTCCATAAGATTTGCTGTAACCTCTGTCTGCTTGTTTTCTAGACCTACCGTTATCCAATGACTCACCGGATTTGCGCTTTCATTGCATTCGGATTTGCCAGCCTTTATAACCTTTGGCAGTCCATACTCGTCTACAAAGTGCCCGAAAGCCGAAGAGTCATCAGCCATTTCAGACTGGCGTCCTGCATAATGGCCATGACCTTAGTGGTTTTCTGTATCCTTTCTTAAATAATATTTGTATGGAATCCAATTGTCCTTGTCTTTAGCTTCACATGTAGGAAACATCAGATCCTGAGGTGATCATTTCCCTTTATTTTCTGATCTCCGCCGTCAGATGGCGACATGCTGGTGTAACACAGTGCCATCTGGTAACATTGTTCAGCTTCTTGCAGGAACATACTGAATAGAAAGCAAGCGGTACTGTCCTTGCTATATATGTATTATATTAACATTTATCTCACATAAATATGTAGTAAATTCTATACGACACTTTATAAACGTTATTTTCCTATATAATAAATTACCAGTCATTGGAAGTAGGGTATCCGTATACACCCACCTGTGCGCTGGAGATCAATGTGTAAAGCTATGTACAGATTTTATTTGCACCCCTAGAAGCCGTTCTATAGGAAAACAATTGGACCTATAATCTTTGTGCTTATTCTCAGCACCATGGTGATCGTGACGCCCGCAATGTAATGGATATGGTGTCACATGACAATGGGTCAGGTCCATTTTGGCATCACCGTCAGTCACATGGAGTATACAATAAACATGAATGCAGCAAAACCTCGGCCCGGGTGGAAAGTTCTTGTTTTGTGCAATTTTTAATGTATTAATTTTGATATTTTTTCACAGATCAGTGAAATGACAGCAAAGATCATGGAGTGGTCGATGTTGGTCCTCATTCTGGTGAATGTATTGAGCTACTATCAGAATATGCAGGTCAGTAGACGTCACCTCATTATCACCTCGTATACCTGACCTCGTAATAACATTATTATTCATCTCTACAATCATAGGGTTTATAATGTGGATATGTGTTTCTTTTCTTAGAGTTTATCTATAACAATTACCTGGAAAAGCTTCACCATCTCCAAGAGGGAGAAGAACCAGGACTCTGAAGTATAAAGAGGATCATCGTGGACGGTGACGTGAGACGGCGCAGGGGCTCTGCAGCGAGGGCATTGCATGGCCCAACCCCCTATCAGAGGACAAGAGCTGGAGAAGAAGTCGTCCAGTCTCAGCCAGGGCTGCGGTCTCCTGCACAACTGTGTCCTTTATTGAATGTACCGTCCAGTTCTGGCCTGCAGCTGGAGGGTCCGAGCAGGAATGTGGCACATGCTGTTGGTGCCAAGGGGGATCGATGTGATGTTAATCACGCTTCTGCCTTGTCCCTTTTTTCTCTTTCAGGTTTGGCAAAGGAATCGTCAAGGAGAGGGAGGAAACACAGATCTGGCGGTGGGCGCAGGCACGGTCGGCGGAGATCGCCCTCGTCATCTTCTGAGCGACAACCCTCATCTTCTTCTTATCAATATCTACATCATCTCCCCCCCCCCCCCCGAGGACGCAGAGCCGTGCTGATGTCACAGAGAGATGACGAGGGGTTATAAATATTCCCCTGACAGCTGCCCGGTCTTTCTTTCCGTGAATTGACACAGAGTGCGATTTGCTAATTTATTGGCGACTTCTCACTTTATGGAGACCAATGGATTGGGATTCTTCTCCATCTTCTTGGCCTTTTGGTGTGTGGCCTGGCTCTCTGCTAGCTACACCCTGACCCCACATAAACAACCATGCCCCCCCACTGATGTACATCATCCCCTCAGTCCTATAGATTATCTGACTGCTGATTATTAAGATGAAACAATTCTGACAATTTTTCCATATTATTTAACATTGAGCGTTTTCTTTTTTGTTTTGCAGTGAAATGGGAAATTTCTTTGCAGAAAATATCCTGTTTAGAATAGGATTCATAGGAATGGCCATTGCCTGTAAGTAACAATCACGGAAGTGATTATAATATTCTCTTCATGCAGCAGTAATCAGATTTTTCTAAAAAATAAATAAAGTTTTGTTCATTTCAATTGATAATAATTGTCCGGATCAGACGATGCAGATAAATGTTCTCGTCCATTATTGTAGGTTTCTTTTTGGGTTTAGCGCTTGGTCCGCACTTCATAGATGTTATTAGGTGCTTTTACACGTGGTACAGGATTTATTTGGCTTATTTTCTCTTTCTCAGCTCTGGGCCTGACGTTTCTACATTATAAGTTCATTATGTTCCATGCTGAAGCCTTTCGGGATCGTCAGACCTTGGTTTAAAAGATCATCATGGCAATTGGATGGCCATCATGCGTCGGGACAGCCGTGATGGCTACATTTTCGGTAAGTTAATAAATTTTTTACATTGATGGGGTTGTCCCATCTTCACTAAATAGGGACCCGCTGGCAATCAGCTGAACCCCTGGTGATCATGATCAGTGGTTATCACCGGGTGGCCACATCATAAAGTGGTATTACATGGCTTATTCCAATGAATGGAAGACCATGTAATAGATGTGTCTAATAGAAAGGAGTCACAAGCAAGAGACCAACCTCTATATCCATTATGTCTCTGTGGTTATTATATCAGAACACGTTATTTAGGATTTATTGTGAAGTTCTGAGGGTAAATTAGTGATTAGTTCCATAAGATTTGCTGTAACCTCTGTCTGCTTGTTTTCTAGACCTACCATTATCCAATGACTCACCGGATTTGCGCTTTCATTGCATTCGGGTTTGCCAGCCTTTATAACCTTTGGCAGTCCATACTCGTCTACAAAGTGCCCGAAAGCCGAAGAGTCATCAGCCATTTCAGACTGGCGTCCTGCATAATGGCCATGACCTTAGTGGTTTTCTGTATCCTTTCTTAAATAATATTTGTATGGAATCCAATTGTCCTTGTCTTTAGCTTCACATGTAGGAAACATCAGATCCTGAGGTGATCATTTCCCTTTATTTTCTGATCTCCGCCGTCAGATGGCGACATGCTGGTGTAACACAGCGCCATCTGGTAACATTGTTCAGCTTCTTGCAGGAACATACTGAATAGAAAGCAAGCGGTACTGTCCTTGCTATATATGTATTATATTAACATTTATCTCACATAAATATGTAGTAAATTCTATAAGACACTTTATAAACGTTATTTTCCTATATAATAAATTACCAGTCATTGGAAGTAGGGTATCCGTATACACCCACCTGTGCGCTGGAGATCAATGTGTAAAGCTATGTACAGATTTTATTTGCACCCCTAGAAGCCGTTCTATAGGAAAACAATTGGACCTATAATCTTTGTGCTTATTCTCAGCACCATGGTGATCGTGACGCCCGCAATGTAATGGATATGGTGTCACATGACAATGGGTCAGGTCCATTTTGGCATCACCGTCAGTCACATGGAGTATACAATAAACATGAATGCAGCAAAACCTCGGCCCGGGTGGAAAGTTCTTGTTTTGTGCAATTTTTAATGTATTAATTTTGATATTTTTTCACAGATCAGTGAAATGATAGCAAAGATCATGGAGTGGTCGATGTTGGTCCTCATTCTGGTGAATGTATTGAGCTACTATCAGAATATGCAGGTCAGTAGACGTCACCTCATTATCACCTCGTATACCTGACCTCGTAATAACATTATTATTCATCTCTACAATCATGGGGTTTATAATGTGGATATGTGTTTCTTTTCTTAGAGTTTATCTATAACAATTACCCGGAAAAGCTTCACCATCTCCAAGAGGGAGAAGAACCAGGACTCTGGAGTATAAAGAGGATCATCGTGGACGGTGACGTGAGACGGCGCAGGGGCTCTGCAGCGAGGGCGTTACATGACCCAACCCCCTATCAGAGGACAAGAGCTGGAGAAGAAGTCGTCCAGTCTCAGCCAGGGCTGCGGTCTCCTGCACAACTGTGTCCTTTATTGAATGTACCGTCCAGTTCTGGCCTGCAGCTGGAGGGTCCGAGCAGGAATGTGGCACATGCTGTTGGTGCCAAGGGGGATCGATGTGATGTTAATCACGCTTCTGCCTTGTCCCTTTTTTCTCTTTCAGGTTTGGCAAAGGAATCGTCAAGGAGAGGGAGGAAACACAGATCTGGCGGTGGGCGCAGGCACGGTCGGCGGAGATCGCCCTCGTCATCTTCTGAGCGACAACCCTCATCTTCTTATCAATATCTACATCATCTTCCCCCCCCCCCCCCCCGAGGACGCAGAGCCGTGCTGATGTCACAGAGAGATGACGAGGGGTTATAAATATTCCCCTGACAGCTGCCCGGTCTTTCTTTCCGTGAATTGACACAGAGTGCGATTTGCTAATTTATTGGCGACTTCTCACTTTATGGAGACCAATGGATTGGGATTCTTCTCCATCTTCTTGGCCTTTTGGTGTGTGGCCTGGCTCTCTGCTAGCTACACCCTGACCTCACATCAACAACCATGCCCCCCCACTGATGTACATCATACCCTCAGTCCTATAGATTATCTGACTGCTGATTATTAAGATGAAACAATTCTGACAATTTTTCCATATTATTTAACATTGAGCGTTTTCTTTTTTGTTTTGCAGTGAAATGGGAAATTTCTTTGCAGAAAATATCCTGTTTAGAATAGGATTCATAGGAATGGCCATTGCCTGTAAGTAACAATCACGGAAGTGATTATAATATTCTCTTCATGCAGCAGTAATCAGATTTTTCTAAAAAATAAATAAAGTTTTGTTCATTTCAATTGATAATAATTGTCCGGATCAGACGATGCAGATAAATGTTCTCGTCCATTATTGTAGGTTTCTTTTTGGGTTTAGCGCTTGGTCCGCGCTTCATAGATGTTATTAGGTGCTTTTACACGTGGTACAGGATTTATTTGGCTTATTTTCTCTTTTTCAGCTCTGGGCCTGACGTTTCTACATTATAAGTTCATTATGTTCCATGCTGAAGCCTTTCGGGATCGTCAGACCTTGGTTTAAAAGATCATCATGGGGGGGCGTGGCCGCAAGCGCATGGAGTAGGACGTGTGTTGTTCCAGCTCCCTAGCTCCTAGGCTATAATCGGCTAACATCGGCTCTCACAGGGCTCATCCGTGATTTTAAATAACAGCACCGTTAACCGGACACCGTAAGGATACTTACCTTGTCAAGATGGGAAGGATTCGCAAGAAACCGGCCGCTGCAAAGATGACAGAGTTCTTCCCGGCGGCGAGGTCCCAAAATGGCGCCGGATCGCCGTCTTCAGAGAGGTCAGAGGAGCATGTAGCTGACCGCAGATCTTCTGGGGCTGCTAGAGGCGCAGGCCTCGCAGACTCCTCACCCCGCTTTCCTCGATCTTCGGACCCTGCATTGCTGCATACCGGGCCTCAAGCTGGACTGTTCTCCTCCAGGCCGCCATCTTCCCCAACAGTGAGTACTGATAAATCTCCTTCAGACCATGTGCTAAACATGGCGTCTGAGATGTTACACAGCACAGGGGCTGATAAACCAGTGACTGAATCTGCACTTAAACTCATGCTGCACGATTTTCATGCTTCTATACAGCAGTCCATTCAGCATGCATTCCATGATTTACAAAAAGATTTCATGGCCTTGGGGGATAGAACCTCTCACATTGAAACTAAGTTATCAGAATACTCTGTGGCCCATAATGATTTGGTGGACTCTAATATCTGTTTGGAAGAACAAGTGGAAGCATTGTCGTGTAAAATTGCAGATTTGGAGGACAGGTCACGTCGAAATAATGTGCGCTTTAGGGGTATTCCTGAAGATACAACAAATGCTCAACTGATGGAATATCTAATGGATCTATTTGTGGCCCTGTTGCCGGAGACGCCGCAGGGAGATTTGCTGGTGGACAGGGCGCATCGTATCCCTAAACCTAAATCCCTGCCGGCATCGACACCAAGAGATGTGATTGCCCGGATACACTTTTACCATTTCAAAGATAAGCTTCTCCTGGCAGCGAGAAACGCAACCTCTCTACCTGAGAGATTTAAGAATATACAGCTATTTGCTGATCTTTCAGCAGCTACACTACTTCGCAGGAAAGAATTTGGCCCCACAACACGTGTCTTACGGGACTGCCAGATACCCTATAAATGGGGGTTTCCTGTTAAATTGGTTATCTCATACAAAGATTCAAGGCATGTTGCGGACACTCCGGCTAAAGCCGCGGCACTCATCACCAAGTGGAATTTAGAATCTGGGGGACTACCAAAAGGGGGATCTTCTCCACGGCTCCGAGCTGTCAACCCAGCTACAAAGTTTCACCGCCTTGAGGAGGAATGGCGGGAAGTGCGCCATCGTCGGTCTTCTTTATCTTAACCTCCAGTGGGGGTTCCCATTTAAATCCTCTGTTATTGCTTACACTGCTGGAATGCATTGTTCATGTATAAGTAGCCTCTGTGGAGGCAGTTATTCTATGCCAGTATTGGATGAGTTTTAAACTTTATGCTTTTTGTTTTGAGGGGATGAGCTCGTTGATATGGCCTAGGGTAGGGTCATGTCTGCTAATGTTGATGCAGATTTCCCTCCCTTCTGGGGCTGTACTATCTGCTTGTCAGATAAGACCTGGATTGCTATGTTTAGTTGTTTGTTTAAGGATCCGCGGGTTGGATCCGGTGGTTCAGTTACTCATACTCACACTCACAGGTCATAAGATACTAGATCTCATAGCTAGTTTGAAATTACAGAGGGGGTTGTTACACCGTGTGAAAGGGGCCTTTACGCAAGTACATTTTAACCGTCAATATGGTACTTAAATTTTCCTCCCTGAACACGAAAGGGTTAAATAGCCCTTTCAAACGCTCCATGTTATGGGCTGAAGCTAAGAAATTGCAGGCATCGGTGTTATGTGTACAAGAGACACACTTAAATCAGGCAGACACATTTCGTTTAAAACACAAGCATTTTCCCCACATATGCACAGCCCCGGCAGTTGCAAAGAAAAGAGGTGTGGCTATTATAATTAATCAAGCAGTTGCATTTGTACAGGATCATATCCATATTGATCCTGGAGGTCGGTATATCATTCTAGTGTGCCATTTGAATAATGTACAGTATACTATAGTCAATGTATATGCGCCAAACACTCATCAGATCCGATTCCTTAATAGACTTTTTAGAAAGATTCATCAGATTCAAAAAGGGCATCTTATAATAGTAGGAGACTACAATAAAGTTATGTGGCCGTCTTTAGACACTACAACACTGGGAGCGGTGCATTCTCCCTCGGAATTATTCAAAGCTATGTCAGAGGAAGGTCTGGTGGATGTTTGGCGCTTGCAACATTTAAATGAGAAGGATTTCACATTCTTTTCACACCCTCATGGCACATATTCGAGAATCGATATGGTATTTGTGGATAGGTATTTGTTTGACAAGGTCTCTTCCTCTCAAATTGGACCCATTACGTGGTCTGATCACGCCCCTATTTCGATTTCAATCTCTGAAAAGTTTAATAAACCCCCTACATTCCCCTGGCGGATTAATCACTTTATCTTAAATTCCCCTAAATACCAAGACGCTCATGTAACTAACCTAGAAGAGTTTTTTCAATTTAATGTATCCTCGGAGGTATCTCCCACAATGGTTTGGTGTGCCCACAAAGCCTATATGAGAGGGCACTTCCTTAGTTTAGCAGCTAGGGACAAAAAGATTAGGGAAGCTAAAAGAATCCAATTATTAGAAGATATTATCCGACTTACGCAAGTAAATAAAGGGACATTTGATACAGGAAGAGCCCGAGAGATTGGACATCTTCATACACAATTGCACCAATTAGACCTATACAAATACGATAAAGCTCTAAGACGACTGAAAGTCAAGTATTACAGGCACAGTAATAGGGCGGGAACTCTTTTAGCGCAACAACTAAAACGTCAAGACTGTAAATCTAGAATTCCCTTCCTTTACAACCAACAAAACGAGATTTTATTTAATCCACAAGATATTGCGAACTCTATCGCACAATACTACTCCTCTCTCTATAATTTAAAACAGGATCCAGGGGTTCCCCAACCTTCCCCGTTGGGCATTACAGAATTTTTAGACTCTGTAGCGCTACCGTGTGTCACGCCAGAACAGCTAGAAACCTTATCCCAACCTTTCCAACTGACAGAAATTGGAGATGCTATAAGCTCCCTGAAGTCCCAAAAATCTCCAGGGCCTGATGGGCTTACTAATGATTATTTTAAAAAATTCCGAGCTATTCTAGGCCCCCAGCTTTTATCTTTATTCACGCATATTCACACAACGGGTCAAATGCCTCCGGAAATGCTCCGAGCTACAATTATAACATTACCTAAACCGGGCAAGACTGCGGACAGGCCGCAGAACTTTCGTCCCATTAGCCTACTTAATACAGATTTAAAGTTGTACTCCAAAATTTTAGCCACGAGATTAGCTTTGATACTTCCTCAATTGATACATCAAGACCAGGTCGGATTTATTAGGCAGAGATCTTCGGTAGATGGGACGAGAAGGTTTATAGACCTCATCGACTGGGTGGGGAGAAGTCGGACGCCTTCTCTGCTTTTATCTTTGGATGCGGAGAAGGCGTTTGATCGGGTGCACTGGGGTTACCTGGAGGCTGTTCTTACCAAATTTGGCATAGTGGGGAAAGCTCGAGACATCATTATGGCTCTATACACTCATCCTTCCGCTACGGTGTTGGCCTCGGGATATCAATCTTCCCCATTTCTTATCACTAATGGCACACGTCAGGGGTGTCCGCTTTCCCCGCTGATTTTTACTCTGGTGATGGAGCCTTTGGCGGAGGTCATAAGATCAAACACAGAAATCAGAGGGGTAAAAGCAGGGCGAACAGAACACAAAATAGGTCTATTCGCTGATGATGTTCTTATGATTCTGACAGACCCCTGCACCTCCCTTCCACACATTATGAATAGTCTAAGCACGTTCAGTGCTGTCTCTTATTACAAACTAAATGAAAATAAGTCCCAAATTATGAACATGGGCTTATCAGATTTGGTGGTTCAGAATTTGCAATCTTTGTACTCCTTTCAATGGTCAACTCGAGGGCTGAATTATTTAGGGATTAAATTATGTTTCCCAGCCTCTCAGATGTATGCTCTTAACTACCCCCCCGCTACTGAGCCAGTTATCCAGCGAGCTAGAGGAATTCCTTAAATTTGAGGTTTCGTGGGTAGGGCGTATTGCAGCACTGAAAATGATGATTTTACCTAAAATTCTCTACCTGTTTAGGAACTTGCCCATCTGGATCCCTACCTCATATTTACATAAATTACAAAATTTACTGGTGAAATATGTATGGAAAAAACAAAGGGCCAGAGTCGCGGCTCAGGTTCTTTACCTACCAGTCGCTCAAGGCGGTTTAGGCTTCCCTCATATTACAGCGTACTATCACGCCTGCATTTTAGATCAGGTTAGACAATGGATGCACCCTACACAGTCCTTGCATTGGGTTCTCATAGAAAAAGAATGGGAAAATGTTAGCTCCTTGGATTCATACCTATGGGCTATGGCACTTAAACAGTCCACTCCCACCCCATCTATGTTAACTACCAAGGCTGCTTTTGCTTCATGGAAAATGATGGTAGTAAAAAGAGGCCTAATTCCACTAAGAGTAGCAGAGTTATCCATTAAGAATCTCTCATACTTGTTACCTGATATGAACCTGTCAATGTGGGAATTGGAGGGCATTGAGAGGGTGGGAGATGTGTGGAGTGAAGGTCTTCTTCTTACCTTTGCGGAGCTATCTACTAAGTATCATTTGCCAATTACAGAATTTTACAAATACGTTAGAGTTCGTCACTTTTTGTTGGGAATGAGTGATACTCCTTCTCCCCTTAAAACACCCTACGAAATATACTTTCACCAGCCGGATAGAAGAGCAAAAGGGGTGTCCAAAGCCTATCAGGCCATTTTGGAAGTGTTGAACAAATCTAACCTTCTATTCGTTGATAAATGGGAAATGGATCTTGCATTGCCCACGGGTAGTGTAGACTGGGAAGCTACTTTCTCCCTGGCCTCTCAACTATCCAACTCCACTCACCATTTAGAAGCCTCTAGGAAGGTATTATACAGGTGGTATTTGACACCTCACCGCCTATCTCTCATTTACCCCAACTCCTCTAATATGTGCTGGAGGTGTTGTAAGGAAATTGGTACTCTTAAGCATATTTTTTGGTTTTGTTCAGCTCTTAGGACGTTTTGGAAGAAAATAGATAAACTATTAACCAATGTCCTACATTTTCCGCTAGAATGTACTCCGGAGTTGGCATTACTTAATGTAGGATTAGGCGACTTTCATACACATGATAAGACCGTAATCTTTCATGTACTGTGCTCAGCAAGAATATTAATTGCTAGGTATTGGAAGAAGACCTCCACTCCTACGATGAGGGAGGTGATTCAATGTGTCAATTTAAATTGTATTATGGAACGTTCGATTTATCAGCAGAGAACCCTAGGGACCCAGTGTCTTCATTGGGATAAATGGACTGATTCTCGTTACTTTGTTGATGCTCTTCACACATAAAACATTTCTCCTTACAAATGTATGATCCTGTGAGTAAGGTTTAGTGTTATTTTTTGGTTCTGTTTTTAGTTAATTCTGTTTAGTTTGACCTAGATGGTTTCTGTTTTCCTTTTTTTTATTTTATTTATGTATTATTTTATTTAGTATCAAAATCCGAGTAAAACAAATATATTACTAAAGGAGTACATATGTTCTTAGTCCTTTATATATCATTGAATGTTCATGTTACAACTTTATATGGGCCTAAGATGTATATTTAAGTATGCTTTGAACATCCTTGACTTTTATAAGTATGATCTTCATATATGACTGTCAGCGGGGGATGTCCCGACATACTCTGGTAAAGTGGAATGTATGTACATCAGATGTTTTCTTATTTTCTCAATAAAAAACTTTTGTTTCAAAAAAAAAAAAGATCATCATGGCAATTGGATGGTCATCATGCATCGGGACAGCCGTGATGGCTACATTTTCGGTAAGTTAATAAATGTTTTACATTGATGGGGTTGTCCCATCTTCACTAAATAGGGACCCGCTGGCAATCAGCTGAACCCCTGGTGATCATGATCAGTGGTTATCACCGGGTGGCCACATCATAAAGTGGTATTACATGGCTTATTCCAATGAATGGAAGACCATGTAACAGATGTGTCTAATAGAAAGGAGTCACAAGCAAGAGACCAACCTCTATATCCATTATGTCTCTGTGGTTATTATATCAGAACACGTTATTTAGGATTTATTGGGAAGTTCTGAGGGTAAATTAGTGATTAGTTCCATAAGATTTGCTGTAACCTCTGTCTGCTTGTTTTCTAGACCTACCGTTATCCAATGACTCACCGGATTTGCGCTTTCATTGCATTCGGGTTTGCCAGCCTTTATAACCTTTGGCAGTCCATACTCGTCTACAAAGTGCCCGAAAGCCGAAGAGTCATCAGCCATTTCAGACTGGCGTCCTGCATAATGGCCATGACCTTAGTGGTTTTCTGTATCCTTTCTTAAATAATATTTGTATGGAATCCAATTGTCCTTGTCTTTAGCTTCACATGTAGGAAACATCAGATCCTGAGGTGATCATTTCCCTTTATTTTCTGATCTCCGCCGTCAGATGGCGACATGCTGGTGTAACACAGCGCCATCTGGTAACATTGTTCAGCTTCTTGCAGGAACATACTGAATAGAAAGCAAGCGGTACTGTCCTTGCTATATATGTATTATATTAACATTTATCTCACATAAATATGTAGTAAATTCTATAAGACACTTTATAAACGTTATTTTCCTATATAATAAATTACCAGTCATTGGAAGTAGGGTATCCGTATACACCCACCTGTGCGCTGGAGATCAATGTGTAAAGCTATGTACAGATTTTATTTGCACCCCTAGAAGCCGTTCTATAGGAAAACAATTGGACCTATAATCTTTGTGCTTATTCTCAGCACCATGGTGATCGTGACGCCCGCAATGTAATGGATATGGTGTCACATGACAATGGGTCAGGTCCATTTTGGCATCACCGTCAGTCACATGGAGTATACAATAAACATGAATGCAGCAAAACCTCGGCCCGGGTGGAAAGTTCTTGTTTTGTGCAATTTTTAATGTATTAATTTTGATATTTTTTCACAGATCAGTGAAATGACAGCAAAGATCATGGAGTGGTCGATGTTGGTCCTCATTCTGGTGAATGTATTGAGCTACTATCAGAATATGCAGGTCAGTAGACGTCACCTCATTATCACCTCGTATACCTGACCTCGTAATAACATTATTATTCATCTCTACAATCATGGGGTTTATAATGTGGATATGTGTTTCTTTTCTTAGAGTTTATCTATAACAATTACCCGGAAAAGCTTCACCATCTCCAAGAGGGAGAAGAACCAGGACTCTGGAGTATAAAGAGGATCATCGTGGACGGTGACGTGAGACTGCGCAGGGGCTCTGCAGCGAGGGCGTTACATGACCCAACCCCCTATCAGAGGACAAGAGCTGGAGAAGAAGTCGTCCAGTCTCAGCCAGGGCTGCGGTCTCCTGCACAACTGTGTCCTTTATTGAATGTACCGTCCAGTTCTGGCCTGCAGCTGGAGGGTCCGAGCAGGAATGTGGCACATGCTGTTGGTGCCAAGGGGGATCGATGTGATGTTAATCACGCTTCTGCCTTGTCCCTTTTATCTCTTTCAGGTTTGGCAAAGGAATCGTCAAGGAGAGGGAGGAAACACAGATCTGGCGGTGGGCGCAGGCACGGTCGGCGGAGATCGCCCTCGTCATCTTCTGAGCGACAACCCTCATCTTCTTCTTATCAATATCTACATCATCTTCCCCCCCGAGGACGCAGAGCCGTGCTGATGTCACAGAGAGATGACGAGGGGTTATAAATATTCCCCTGACAGCTGCCCGGTCTTTCTTTCCGTGAATTGACACAGAGTGCGATTTGCTAATTTATTGGCGACTTCTCACTTTATGGAGACCAATGGATTGGGATTCTTCTCCATCTTCTTGGCCTTTTGGTGTGTGGCCTGGCTCTCTGCTAGCTACACCCTGACCTCACATCAACAACCATGCCCCCCCACTGATGTACATCATCCCCTCAGTCCTATAGATTATCTGACTGCTGATTATTAAGATGAAACAATTCTGACAATTTTTCCATATTATTTAACATTGAGCGTTTTCTTTTTTGTTTTGCAGTGAAATGGGAAATTTCTTTGCAGAAAATATCCTGTTTAGAATAGGATTCATAGGAATGGCCATTGCCTGTAAGTAACAATCACGGAAGTGATTATAATATTCTCTTTATGCAGCAGTAATCAGATTTTTCTAAAAAATAAATAAAGTTTTGTTCATTTCAATTGATAATAATTGTCCGGATCAGACGATGCAGATAAATGTTCTCGTCCATTATTGTAGGTTTCTTTTTGGGTTTAGCGCTTGGTCCGCGCTTCATAGATGTTATTAGGTTGTTTTACACGTGGTACAGGATTTATTTGGCTTATTTTCTCTTTCTCAGCTCTGGGCCTGACGTTTCTACATTATAAGTTCATTATGTTCCATGCTGAAGCCTTTCGGGATCGTCAGACCTTGGTTTAAAAGATCATCATGGCAATTGGATGGTCATCATGCGTCGGGACAGCCGTGATGGCTACATTTTCGGTAAGTTAATAAATGTTTTACATTGATGGGGTTGTCCCATCTTCACTAAATAGGGACCCGCTGGCAATCAGCTGAACACCTGGTGATCATGATCAGTGGTTATCACCGGGTGGCCACATCATAAAGTGGTATTACATGGCTTATTCCAATGAATGGAAGACCATGTAATAGATGTGTCTAATAGAAAGGAGTCACAAGCAAGAGACCAACCTCTATATCCATTATGTCTCTGTGGTTATTATATCAGAACACGTTATTTAGGATTTATTGGGAAGTTCTGAGGGTAAATTAGTGATTAGTTCCATAAGATTTGCTGTAACCTCTGTCTGCTTGTTTTCTAGACCTACCGTTATCCAATGACTCACCGGATTTGCGCTTTCATTGCATTCGGTTTGCCAGCCTTTATAACCTTTGGCAGTCCATACTCGTCTACAAAGTGCCCGAAAGCCGAAGAGTCATCAGCCATTTCAGACTGGCGTCCTGCATAATGGCCATGACCTTAGTGGTTTTCTGTATCCTTTCTTAAATAATATTTGTATGGAATCCAATTGTCCTTGTCTTTAGCTTCACATGTAGGAAACATCAGATCCTGAGGTGATCATTTCCCTTTATTTTCTGATCTCCGCCGTCAGATGGCGACATGCTGGTGTAACACAGCGCCATCTGGTAACATTGTTCAGCTTCTTGTAGGAACATACTGAATAGAAAGCAAGCGGTACTGTCCTTGCTATATATGTATTATATTAACATTTATCTCACATAAATATGTAGTAAATTCTATAAGACACTTTATAAACGTTATTTTCCTATATAATAAATTACCAGTCATTGGAAGTAGGGTATCCGTATACACCCACCTGTGCGCTGGAGATCAATGTGTAAAGCTATGTACAGATTTTATTTGCACCCCTAGATGCCGTTCTATAGGAAAACAATTGGACCTATAATCTTTGTGCTTATTCTCAGCACCATGGTGATCGTGACGCCCGCAATGTAATGGATATGGTGTCACATGACAATGGGTCAGGTCCATTTTGGCATCACCGTCAGTCACATGGAGTATACAATAAACATGAATGCAGCAAAACCTCGGCCCGGGTGGAAAGTTCTTGTTTTGTGCAATTTTTAATGTATTAATTTTGATATTTTTTCACAGATCAGTGAAATGACAGCAAAGATCATGGAGTGGTCGATGTTGGTCCTCATTCTGGTGAATGTATTGAGCTACTATCAGAATATGCAGGTCAGTAGACGTCACCTCATTATCACCTCGTATACCTGACCTCGTAATAACATTATTATTCATCTCTACAATCATGGGGTTTATAATGTGGATATGTGTTTCTTTTCTTAGAGTTTATCTATAACAATTACCCGGAAAAGCTTCACCATCTCCAAGAGGGAGAAGAACCAGGACTCTGGAGTATAAAGAGGATCATCGTGGACGGTGACGTGAGACGGCGCAGGGGCTCTGCAGCGAGGGCGTTACATGACCCAACCCCCTATCAGAGGACAAGAGCTGGAGAAGAAGCCGTCCAGTCTCAGCCAGGGCTGCGGTCTCCTGCACAACTGTGTCCTTTATCCCCTCAGTCCTATAGATTATCTGACTGCTGATTATTAAGATGAAACAATTCTGACAATTTTTCCATATTATTTAACATTGAGCGTTTTCTTTTTTGTTTTGCAGTGAAATGGGAAATTTCTTTGCAGAAAATATCCTGTTTAGAATAGGATTCATAGGAATGGCCATTGCCTGTAAGTAACAATCACGGAAGTGATTATAATATTCTCTTCATGCAGCAGTAATCAGATTTTTCTAAAAAATAAATAAAGTTTTGTTCATTTCAATTGATAATAATTGTCCGGATCAGACGATGCAGATAAATGTTCTCATCCATTATTGTAGGTTTCTTTTTGGGTTTAGCGCTTGGTCCGCGCTTCATAGATGTTATTAGGTGCTTTTACACGTGGTACAGGATTTATTTGGCTTATTTTCTCTTTTTCAGCTCTGGGCCTGACGTTTCTACATTATAAGTTCATTATGTTCCATGCTGAAGCCTTTCGGGATCGTCAGACCTTGGTTTAAAAGATCATCATGGCAATTGGATGGCCATCATGCGTCGGGACAGCCGTGATGGCTACATTTTCGGTAAGTTAATAAATTTTTTACATTGATGGGGTTGTCCCATCTTCACTAAATAGGGACCCGCTGGCAATCAGCTGAACCCCTGGTGATCATGATCAGTGGTTATCACCGGGTGGCCACATCATAAAGTGGTATTACATGGCTTATTCCAATGAATGGAAGACCATGTAATAGATGTGTCTAATAGAAAGGAGTCACAAGCAAGAGACCAACCTCTATATCCATTATGTCTCTGTGGTTATTATATCAGAACACGTTATTTAGGATTTATTGGGAAGTTCTGAGGGTAAATTAGTGATTAGTTCCATAATATTTGCTGTAACCTCTGTCTGCTTGTTTTCTAGACCTACCGTTATCCAATGACTCACCGGATTTGCGCTTTCATTGCATTCGGGTTTGCCAGCCTTTATAACCTTTGGCAGTCCATACTCGTCTACAAAGTGCCCGAAAGCCGAAGAGTCATCAGCCATTTCAGACTGGCGTCCTGCATAATGGCCATGACCTTAGTGGTTTTCTGTATACTTTCTTAAATAATATTTGTATGGAATCCAATTGTCCTTGTCTTTAGCTTCACATGTAGGAAACATCAGATCCTGAGGTGATCATTTCCCTTTATTTTCTGATCTCCGCCGTCAGATGGCGACATGCTGGTGTAACACAGCGCCATCTGGTAACATTGTTCAGCTTCTTGCAGGAACATACTGAATAGAAAGCAAGCGGTACTGTCCTTGCTATATATGTATTATATTAACATTTATCTCACATAAATATGTAGTAAATTCTATAAGACACTTTATAAACGTTATTTTCCTATATAATAAATTACCAGTCATTGGAAGTAGGGTATCCGTATACACCCACCTGTGCGCTGGAGATCAATGTGTAAAGCTATGTACAGATTTTATTTGCACCCCTAGAAGCCGTTCTATAGGAAAACAATTGGACCTATAATCTTTGTGCTTATTCTCAGCACCATGGTGATCGTGACGCCCGCAATGTAATGGATATGGTGTCACATGACAATGGGTCAGGTCCATTTTGGCATCACCGTCAGCACATGGAGTATACAATAAACATGAATGCAGCAAAACCTCGGCCCGGGTGGAAAGTTCTTGTTTTGTGCAATTTTTAATGTATTAATTTTGATATTTTTTCACAGATCAGTGAAATGACAGCAAAGATCATGGAGTGGTCGATGTTGGTCCTCATTCTGGTGAATGTATTGAGCTACTATCAGAATATGCAGGTCAGTAGACGTCACCTCATTATCACCTCGTATACCTGACCTCGTAATAACATTATTATTCATCTCTACAATCATGGGGTTTATAATGTGGATATGTGTTTCTTTTCTTAGAGTTTATCTATAACAATTACCCGGAAAAGCTTCACCATCTCCAAGAGGGAGAAGAACCAGGACTCTGGAGTATAAAGAGGATCATCGTGGACGGTGACGTGAGACGGCGCAGGGGCTCTGCAGCGAGGGCGTTACATGACCCAACCCCCTATCAGAGGACAAGAGCTGGAGAAGAAGTCGTCCAGTCTCAGCCAGGGCTGCGGTCTCCTGCACAACTGTGTCCTTTATTGAATGTACCGTCCAGTTCTGGCCTGCAGCTGGAGGGTCCGAGCAGGAATGTGGCACATGCTGTTGGTGCCAAGGGGGATCGATGTGATGTTAATCACGCTTCTGCCTTGTCCCTTTTTTCTCTTTCAGGTTTGGCAAAGGAATCGTCAAGGAGAGGGAGGAAACACAGATCTGGCGGTGGGCGCAGGCACGGTCGGCGGAGATCGCCCTCGTCATCTTCTGAGCGACAACCCTCATCTTCTTCTTATCAATATCTACATCATCTTCCCCCCCGAGGACGCAGAGCCGTGCTGATGTCACAGAGAGATGACGAGGGGTTATAAATATTCCCCTGACAGCTGCCCGGTCTTTCTTTCCGTGAATTGACACAGAGTGCGATTTGCTAATTTATTGGCGACTTCTCACTTTATGGAGACCAATGGATTGGGATTCTTCTCCATCTTCTTGGCCTTTTGGTGTGTGGCCTGGCTCTCTGCTAGCTACACCCTGACCCCACATCAACAACCATGCCCCCCCACTGATGTACATCATCCCCTCAGTCCTATAGATTATCTGACTGCTGATTATTAAGATGAAACAATTCTGACAATTTTTCCATATTATTTAACATTGAGCGTTTTCTTTTTTGTTTTGCAGTGAAATGGGAAATTTCTTTGCAGAAAATATCCTGTTTAGAATAGGATTCATAGGAATGGCCATTGCCTGTAAGTAACAATCACGGAAGTGATTATAATATTCTCTTCATGCAGCAGTAATCAGATTTTTCTAAAAAATAAATAAAGTTTTGTTCATTTCAATTGATAATAATTGTCCGGATCAGACGATGCAGATAAATGTTCTCGTCCATTATTGTAGGTTTCTTTTTGGGTTTAGCGTTTGGTCCGCGCTTCATAGATGTTATTAGGTGCTTTTACACGTTTTGCACGGTACAGGATTTATTTGGCTTATTTTCTCTTTTTCAGCTCTGGGCCTGACGTTTCTACATTATAAGTTCATTATGTTCCATGCTGAAGCCTTTCGGGATCGTCAGACCTTGGTTTAAAAGATCATCATGGCAATTGGATGGCCATCATGCGTCGGGACAGCCGTGATGGCTACATTTTCGGTAAGTTAATACATTTTTTACATTGATGGGGTTGTCCCATCTTCACTAAATAGGGACCCGCTGGCAATCAGCTGAACCCCTGGTGATCATGATCAGTGGTTATCACCGGGTGGCCACATCATAAAGTGGTATTACATGGCTTATTCCAATGAATGGAAGACCATGTAATAGATGTGTCTAATAGAAAGGAGTCACAAGCAAGAGACCAACCTCTATATCCATTATGTCTCTGTGGTTATTATATCAGAACACGTTATTTAGGATTTATTGGGAAGTTCTGAGGGTAAATTAGTGATTAGTTCCATAAGATTTGCTGTAACCTCTGTCTGCTTGTTTTCTAGACCTACCGTTATCCAATGACTCACCGGATTTGCGCTTTCATTGCATTCGGGTTTGCCAGCCTTTATAACCTTTGGCAGTCCATACTCGTCTACAAAGTGCCCGAAAGCCGAAGAGTCATCAGCCATTTCAGACTGGCGTCCTGCATAATGGCCATGACCTTAGTGGTTTTCTGTATCCTTTCTTAAATAATATTTGTATGGAATCCAATTGTCCTTGTCTTTAGCTTCACATGTAGGAAACATCAGATCCTGAGGTGATCATTTCCCTTTATTTTCTGATCTCCGCCGTCAGATGGCGACATGCTGGTGTAACACAGCGCCATCTGGTAACATTGTTCAGCTTCTTGCAGGAACATACTGAATAGAAAGCAAGCGGTACTGTCCTTGCTATATATGTATTATATTAACATTTATCTCACATAAATATGTAGTAAATTCTATAAGACACTTTATAAACGTTATTTTCCTATATAATAAATTACCAGTCATTGGAAGTAGGGTATCCCTATACACCCACCTGTGTGCTGGAGATCAATGTGTAAAGCTATGTACAGATTTTATTTGCACCCCTAGAAGCCGTTCTATAGGAAAACAATTGGACCTATAATCTTTGTGCTTATTCTCAGCACCATGGTGATCGTGACGCCCGCAATGTAATGGATATGGTGTCACATGACAATGGGTCAGGTCCATTTTGGCATCACCGTCAGCACATGGAGTATACAATAAACATGAATGCAGCAAAACCTCGGCCCGGGTGGAAAGTTCTTGTTTTGTGCAATTTTTAATGTATTAATTTTGATATTTTTTCACAGATCAGTGAAATGACAGCAAAGATCATGGAGTGGTCGATGTTGGTCCTCATTCTGGTGAATGTATTGAGCTACTATCAGAATATGCAGGTCAGTAGACGTCACCTCATTATCACCTCGTATACCTGACCTCGTAATAACATTATTATTCATCTCTACAATCATGGGGTTTATAATGTGGATATGTGTTTCTTTTCTTAGAGTTTATCTATAACAATTACCCGGAAAAGCTTCACCATCTCCAAGAGGGAGAAGAACCAGGACTCTGGAGTATAAAGAGGATCATCGTGGACGGTGACGTGAGACGGCGCAGGGGCTCTGCAGCGAGGGCGTTACATGACCCAACCCCCTATCAGAGGACAAGAGCTGGAGAAGAAGTCGTCCAGTCTCAGCCAGGGCTGCGGTCTCCTGCACAACTGTGTCCTTTATTGAATGTACCGTCCAGTTCTGGCCTGCAGCTGGAGGGTCCGAGCAGGAATGTGGCACATGCTGTTGGTGCCAAGGGGGATCGATGTGATGTTAATCACGCTTCTGCCTTGTCCCTTTTTTCTCTTTCAGGTTTGGCAAAGGAATCGTCAAGGAGAGGGAGGAAACACAGATCTGGCGGTGGGCGCAGGCACGGTCGGCGGAGATCGCCCTCGTCATCTTCTGAGCGACAACCCTCATCTTCTTCTTATCAATATCTACATCATCTTCCCCCCCGAGGACGCAGAGCCGTGCTGATGTCACAGAGAGATGACGAGGGGTTATAAATATTCCCCTGACAGCTGCCCGGTCTTTCTTTCCGTGAATTGACACAGAGTGCGATTTGCTAATTTATTGGCGACTTCTCACTTTATGGAGACCAATGGATTGGGATTCTTCTCCATCTTCTTGGCCTTTTGGTGTGTGGCCTGGCTCTCTGCTAGCTACACCCTGACCCCACATCAACAACCATGCCCCCCCACTGATGTACATCATCCCCTCAGTCCTATAGATTATCTGACTGCTGATTATTAAAATGAAACAATTCTGACAATTTTTCCATATTATTTAACATTGAGCGTTTTCTTTTTTGTTTTGCAGTGAAATGGGAAATTTCTTTGCAGAAAATATCCTGTTTAGAATAGGATTCATAGGAATGGCCATTGCCTGTAAGTAACAATCACGGAAGTGATTATAATATTCTCTTCATGCAGCAGTAATCAGATTTTTCTAAAAAATAAATAAAGTTTTGTTCATTTCAATTGATAATAATTGTCCGGATCAGACGATGCAGATAAATGTTCTCGTCCATTATTGTAGGTTTCTTTTTGGGTTTAGCGCTTGGTCCGCGCTTCATAGATGTTGTTAGGTGCTTTTACACGTGGTACAGGATTTATTTGGCTTATTTTCTCTTTCTCAGCTCTGGGCCTGACGTTTCTACATTATAAGTTCATTATGTTCCATGCTGAAGCCTTTCGGGATCGTCAGACCTTGGTTTAAAAGATCATCATGGCAATTGGATGGTCATCATGCGTCGGGACAGCCGTGATGGCTACATTTTCGGTAAGTTAATAAATGTTTTACATTGATGGGGTTGTCCCATCTTCACTAAATAGGGACCCGCTGGCAATCAGCTGAACACCTGGTGATCATGATCAGTGGTTATCACCGGGTGGCCACATCATAAAGTGGTATTACATGGCTTATTCCAATGAATGGAAGACCATGTAATAGATGTGTCTAATAGAAAGGAGTCACAAGCAAGAGACCAACCTCTATATCCATTATGTCTCTGTGGTTATTATATCAGAACACGTTATTTAGGATTTATTGGGAAGTTCTGAGGGTAAATTAGTGATTAGTTCCATAAGATTTGCTGTAACCTCTGTCTGCTTGTTTTCTAGACCTACCGTTATCCAATGACTCACCGGATTTGCGCTTTCATTGCATTCGGTTTGCCAGCCTTTATAACCTTTGGCAGTCCATACTCGTCTACAAAGTGCCCGAAAGCCGAAGAGTCATCAGCCATTTCAGACTGGCGTCCTGCATAATGGCCATGACCTTAGTGGTTTTCTGTATCCTTTCTTAAATAATATTTGTATGGAATCCAATTGTCCTTGTCTTTAGCTTCACATGTAGGAAACATCAGATCCTGAGATGATCATTTCCCTTTATTTTCTGATCTCCGCCGTCAGATGGCGACATGCTGGTGTAACACAGCGCCATCTGGTAACATTGTTCAGCTTCTTGCAGGAACATACTGAATAGAAAGCAAGCGGTACTGTCCTTGCTATATATGTATTATATTAACATTTATCTCACATAAATATGTAGTAAATTCTATAAGACACTTTATAAACGTTATTTTCCTATATAATAAATTACCAGTCATTGGAAGTAGGGTATCCGTATACACCCACCTGTGCGCTGGAGATCAATGTGTAAAGCTATGTACAGATTTTATTTGCACCCCTAGAAGCCGTTCTATAGGAAAACAATTGGACCTATAATCTTTGTGCTTATTCTCAGCACCATGGTGATCGTGACGCCCGCAATGTAATGGATATGGTGTCACATGACAATGGGTCAGGTCCATTTTGGCATCACCGTCAGCACATGGAGTATACAATAAACATGAATGCAGCAAAACCTCGGCCCGGGTGGAAAGTTCTTGTTTTGTGCAATTTTTAATGTATTAATTTTGATATTTTTTCACAGATCAGTGAAATGACAGCAAAGATCATGGAGTGGTCGATGTTGGTCCTCATTCTGGTGAATGTATTGAGCTACTATCAGAATATGCAGGTCAGTAGACGTCACCTCATTATCACCTCGTATACCTGACCTCGTAATAACATTATTATTCATCTCTACAATCATGGGGTTTATAATGTGGATATGTGTTTCTTTTCTTAGAGTTTATCTATAACAATTACCCGGAAAAGCTTCACCATCTCCAAGAGGGAGAAGAACCAGGACTCTGGAGTATAAAGAGGATCATCGTGGACAGTGACGTGAGACAGCGCAGGGGCTCTGCAGCGAGGGCGTTACATGACCCAACCCCCTATCAGAGGACAAGAGCTGGAGAAGAAGTCGTCCAGTCTCAGCCAGGGCTGCGGTCTCCTGCACAACTGTGTCCTTTATTGAATGTACCGTCCAGTTCTGGCCTGCAGCTAGAGGGTCCGAGCAGGAATGTGGCACATGCTGTTGGTGCCAAGGGGGATCGATGTGATGTTAATCACGCTTCTGCCTTGTCCCTTTTTTCTCTTTCAGGTTTGGCAAAGGAATCGTCAAGGAGAGGGAGGAAACACAGATCTGGCGGTGGGCGCAGGCACGGTCGGCGGAGATCGCCCTCGTCATCTTCTGAGCGACAACCCTCATCTTCTTCTTATCAATATCTACATCATCTTCCCCCCCGAGGACGCAGAGCCGTGCTGATGTCACAGAGAGATGACGAGGGGTTATAAATATTCCCCTGACAGCTGCCCGGTCTTTCTTTCCGTGAATTGACACAGAGTGCGATTTGCTAATTTATTGGCGACTTCTCACTTTATGGAGACCAATGGATTGGGATTCTTCTCCATCTTCTTGGCCTTTTGGTGTGTGGCCTGGCTCTCTGCTAGCTACACCCTGACCTCACATCAACAACCATGCCCCCCCACTGATGTACATCATCCCCTCAGTCCTATAGATTATCTGACTGCTGATTATTAAGATGAAACAATTCTGACAATTTTTCCATATTATTTAACATTGAGCGTTTTCTTTTTTGTTTTGCAGTGAAATGGGAAATTTCTTTGCAGAAAATATCCTGTTTAGAATAGGATTCATAGGAATGGCCATTGCCTGTAAGTAACAATCACGGAAGTGATTATAATATTCTCTTCATGCAGCAGTAATCAGATTTTTCTAAAAAATAAATAAAGTTTTGTTCATTTCAATTGATAATAATTGTCCGGATCAGACGATGCAGATAAATGTTCTCGTCCATTATTGTAGGTTTCTTTTTGGGTTTAGCGCTTGGTCCGCGCTTCATAGATGTTATTAGGTGCTTTTACACGTGGTACAGGATTTATTTGGCTTATTTTCTCTTTTTCAGCTCTGGGCCTGACGTTTCTACATTATAAGTTCATTATGTTCCATGCTGAAGCCTTTCGGGATCGTCAGACCTTGGTTTAAAAGATCATCATGGCAATTGGATGGTCATCATGCGTCGGGACAGCTGTGATGGCTACATTTTCGGTAAGTTAATAAATGTTTTACATTGATGGGGTTGTCCCATCTTCACTAAATAGGGACCTGCTGGCAATCAGCTGAACCCCTGGTGATCATGATCAGTGGTTATCACCGGGTGGCCACATCATAAAGTGGTATTACTTGGCTTATTCCAATGAATGGAAGACCATGTAATAGATGTGTCTAATAGAAAGGAGTCACAAGCAAGAGACCAACCTCTATATCCATTATGTCTCTGTGGTTATTATATCAGAACACGTTATTTAGGATTTATTGGGAAGTTCTGAGGGTAAATTAGTGATTAGTTCCATAAGATTTTCTGTAACCTCTGTCTGCTTGTTTTCTAGACCTACCGTTATCCAATGACTCACCGGATTTGCGCTTTCATTGCATTCGGGTTTGCCAGCCTTTATAACTTTTGGCAGTCCATACTCGTCTACAAAGTGCCCGAAAGCCGAAGAGTCATCAGCCATTTCAGACTGGCGTCCTGCATAATGGCCATGGCCTTAGTGGTTTTCTGTATCCTTTCTTAAATAATATTTGTATGGAATCCAATTGTCCTTGTCTTTAGCTTCACATGTAGGAAACATCAGATCCTGAGGTGATCATTTCCCTTTATTTTCTGATCTCCGCCGTCAGATGGCGACATGCTGGTGTAACACAGCGCCATCTGGTAACATTGTTCAGCTTCTTGCAGGAACATACTGAATAGAAAGCAAGCGGTACTGTCCTTGCTATATATGTATTATATTAACATTTATCTCACATAAATATGTAGTAAATTCTATAAGACACTTTATAAACGTTATTTTCCTATATAATAAATTACCAGTCATTGGAAGTAGGGTATCCGTATACACCCACCTGTGCGCTGGAGATCAATGTGTAAAGCTATGTACAGATTTTATTTGCACCCCTAGAAGCCGTTCTATAGGAAAACAATTGGACCTATAATCTTTGTGCTTATTCTCAGCACCATGGTGATCGTGACGCCCGCAATGTAATGGATATGGTGTCACATGACAATGGGTCAGGTCCATTTTGGCATCACCGTCAGTCACATGGAGTATACAATAAACATGAATGCAGCAAAACCTCGGCCCGGGTGGAAAGTTCTTGTTTTGTGCAATTTTTAATGTATTAATTTTGATATTTTTTCACAGATCAGTGAAATGACAGCAAAGATCATGGAGTGGTCGATGTTGGTCCTCATTCTGGTGAATGTATTGAGCTACTATCAGAATATGCAGGTCAGTAGACGTCACCTCATTATCACCTCGTATACCTGACCTCGTATTAACATTATTATTCATCTCTACAATCATGGGGTTTATAATGTGGATATGTGTTTCTTTTCTTAGAGTTTATCTATAACAATTACCCGGAAAAGCTTCACCATCTCCAAGAGGGAGAAGAACCAGGACTCTGGAGTATAAAGAGGATCATCGTGGACGGTGACGTGAGACGGCGCAGGGGCTCTGCAGCGAGGGCATTACATGACCCAACCCCCTATCAGAGGACAAGAGCTGGAGAAGAAGTCGTCCAGTCTCAGCCAGGGCTGCGGTCTCCTGCACAACTGTGTCCTTTATTGAATGTACCGTCCAGTTCTGGCCTGCAGCTGGAGGGTCCGAGCAGGAATGTGGCACATGCTGTTGGTGCCAAGGGGGATCGATGTGATGTTAATCACGCTTCTGCCTTGTCCCTTTTTTCTCTTTCAGGTTTGGCAAAGGAATCGTCAAGGAGAGGGAGGAAACACAGATCTGGCGGTGGGCGCAGGCACGGTCGGCGGAGATCGCCCTCGTCATCTTCTGAGCGACAACCCTCATCTTCTTCTTATCAATATCTACATCATCTTCCCCCCCCCCCCCCGAGGACGCAGAGCCGTGCTGATGTCACAGAGAGATGACGAGGGGTTATAAATATTCCCCTGACAGCTGCCCGGTCTTTCTTTCCGTGAATTGACACAGAGTGCGATTTGCTAATTTATTGGCGACTTCTCACTTTATGGAGACCAATGGATTGGGATTCTTCTCCATCTTCTTGGCCTTTTGGTGTGTGGCCTGGCTCTCTGCTAGCTACACCCTGACCTCACATCAACAACCATGCCCCCCCCCCACTGATGTACATCATCCCCTCAGTCCTATAGATTATCTGACTGCTGATTATTAAGATGAAACAATTCTGACAATTTTTCCATATTATTTAACATTGAGCGTTTTCTTTTTTGTTTTGCAGTGAAATGGGAAATTTCTTTGCAGAAAATATCCTGTTTAGAATAGGATTCATAGGAATGGCCATTGCCTGTAAGTAACAATCACGGAAGTGATTATAATATTCTCTTCATGCAGCAGTAATCAGATTTTTCTAAAAAATAAATAAAGTTTTGTTCATTTCAATTGATAATAATTGTCCGGATCAGACGATGCAGATAAATGTTCTCGTCCATTATTGTAGGTTTCTTTTTGGGTTTAGCGTTTGGTCCGCGCTTCATAGATGTTATTAGGTTGTTTTACACGTTTTGCACGGTACAGGATTTATTTGGCTTATTTTCTCTTTTTCAGCTCTGGGCCTGACGTTTCTACATTATAAGTTCATTATGTTCCATGCTGAAGCCTTTCGGGATCGTCAGACCTTGGTTTAAAAGATCATCATGGCAATTGGATGGTCATCATGCGTCGGGACAGCTGTGATGGCTACATTTTCGGTAAGTTAATAAATGTTTTACATTGATGGGGTTGTCCCATCTTCACTAAATAGGGACCCGCTGGCAATCAGCTGAACCCCTGGTGATCATGATCAGTGGTTATCACCGGGTGGCCACATCATAAAGTGGTATTACATGGCTTATTCCAATGAATGGAAGACCATGTAATAGATGTGTCTAATAGAAAGGAGTCACAAGCAAGAGACCAACCTCTATATCCATTATGTCTCTGTGGTTATTATATCAGAACACGTTATTTAGGATTTATTGGGAAGTTCTGAGGGTAAATTAGTGATTAGTTCCATAAGATTTGCTGTAACCTCTGTCTGCTTGTTTTCTAGACCTACCGTTATCCAATGACTCACCGGATTTGCGCTTTCATTGCATTCGGGTTTGCCAGCCTTTATAACTTTTGGCAGTCCATACTCGTCTACAAAGTGCCCGAAAGCCGAAGAGTCATCAGCCATTTCAGACTGGCGTCCTGCATAATGGCCATGGCCTTAGTGGTTTTCTGTATCCTTTCTTAAATAATATTTGTATGGAATCCAATTGTCCTTGTCTTTAGCTTCACATGTAGGAAACATCAGATCCTGAGGTGATCATTTCCCTTTATTTTCTGATCTCCGCCGTCAGATGGCGACATGCTGGTGTAACACAGCGCCATCTGGTAACATTGTTCAGCTTCTTGCAGGAACATACTGAATAGAAAGCAAGCGGTACTGTCCTTGCTATATATGTATTATATTAACATTTATCTCACATAAATATGTAGTAAATTCTATAAGACACTTTATAAACGTTATTTTCCTATATAATAAATTACCAGTCATTGGAAGTAGGGTATCCGTATACACCCACCTGTGCGCTGGAGATCAATGTGTAAAGCTATGTACAGATTTTATTTGCACCCCTAGAAGCCGTTCTATAGGAAAACAATTGGACCTATAATCTTTGTGCTTATTCTCAGCACCATGGTGATCGTGACGCCCGCAATGTAATGGATATGGTGTCACATGACAATGGGTCAGGTCCATTTTGGCATCACCGTCAGTCACATGGAGTATACAATAAACATGAATGCAGCAAAACCTCGGCCCGGGTGGAAAGTTCTTGTTTTGTGCAATTTTTAATGTATTAATTTTGATATTTTTTCACAGATCAGTGAAATGACAGCAAAGATCATGGAGTGGTCGATGTTGGTCCTCATTCTGGTGAATGTATTGAGCTACTCTCAGAATATGCAGGTCAGTAGACGTCACCTCATTATCACCTCGTATACCTGACCTCGTAATAACATTATTATTCATCTCTACAATCATGGGGTTTATAATGTGGATATGTGTTTCTTTTCTTAGAGTTTATCTATAACAATTACCCGGAAAAGCTTCACCATCTCCAAGAGGGAGAAGAACCAGGACTCTGGAGTATAAAGAGGATCATCGTGGACGGTGACGGCGCAGGGGCTCTGCAGCGAGGGCGTTACATGACCCAACCCCCTATCAGAGGACAAGAGCTGGAGAAGAAGTCGTCCAGTCTCAGCCAGGGCTGCGGTCTCCTGCACAACTGTGTCCTTTATTGAATGTACCGTCCAGTTCTGGCCTGCAGCTGGAGGGTCCGAGCAGGAATGTGGCACATGCTGTTGGCGCCAAGGGGGATCGATGTGATGTTAATCACGCTTCTGCCTTGTCCCTTTTTTCTCTTTCAGGTTTGGCAAAGGAATCGTCAAGGAGAGGGAGGAAACACAGATCTGGCGGTGGGCGCAGGGACGGTCGGCGGAGAGCGCCCTCGTCATCTTCTGAGCGACAACCCTCATCTTCTTCTTATCAATATCTACATCATCTCCCCCCCCCCCCCCCGAGGACGCAGAGCCGTGCTGATGTCACAGAGAGATGACGAGGGGTTATAAATATTCCCCTGACAGCTGCCCGGTCTTTCTTTCCGTGAATTGACACAGAGTGCGATTTGCTAATTTATTGGCGACTTCTCACTTTATGGAGACCAATGGATTGGGATTCTTCTCCATCTTCTTGGCCTTTTGGTGTGTGGCCTGGCTCTCTGCTAGCTACACCCTGACCTCACATCAACAACCATGCCCCCCCACTGATGTACATCATCCCCTCAGTCCTATAGATAATTATCTGACTGCTGATTGTTAAGATGAAACGATTCTGACAATTTTTCCATATTATTTAACATTGAGCATTTTCTTTTTTTTTTGTGAAATGGGAAAATTTATTTGCAGAAAATATCCTGTTTAGAATAGGATTCATAGGAATGGCCATTGCCTGTAAGTAAATATCACGGAAGTGATTATAATATGCTCTTCTGGGGGATAGCGGGTTATTATAAAAAGTCTTATATCTGATTATATTACTCTGGGGTCAAACCTACATTTGTGAGTCAGTGAGAGACGCAGGCTGGTTGCTAGGGACTCATTGCTGGACAAGCCTGTGGTTGTTAGGTAGTGTATCCCTAGCAACCAGACTGTCAGACATGACTCAGACTTGGCATCAGTCGCACCCTGCCCCCATCTCAGCCTGCAATAGTAATCAGATTTTTCTAAAAAGTAAATAAAGTTTTGTTCATTTCAATTGATAATAATTGCCCGGATTTGACGATGCAGATAAATGTTCCCGTCCATTATTGAAGGTTTCTTGTTGGGTTTAGCGCATGGTCCGCGCTTCATAGATGTTATTAGGTTGTTTTAGACGTGGTACAGGATTTATTTGGCTAATTTTCTCTTTTTCAGCTCTGGACCTGACGTTTCTACATTATAGGTTCATCATGTTCCATGCTGAAGCCTTTGGGGATCGTCAGGCCTTGATTCAAAAGATAATCCTGGCAATTGGATGGTCATCATGCGTTGGGACAGCCGTAATGGCTACATTTTCGGTAAGTTAATAAATGTTTCACGTTGATAGGGTTGTCCCAGCTTCACTAAATAGGGACCCGCTGGCAATCAGCTGATCGCTGTGGGTTCGGTAGCTGAACCCCTGTTGATCATGATTAGCGGTTATCACCGGGTGGCCACACCCTAAAGTGGTATTACATGGCTTATTCCAATGAGTGGACGACCATGTAATAGATGTGTGTCCCTCTTATTGTGTCCGGCATCCCTCTCCATGCTGCACGCCTCCGCCCTACTCACCCGGTTAACGGCCGGAGTGTAGTGCCGCCGGTTGTCAGCATGGATCATGAGGCCTGCGCAGCGGCGACGGGCCAGGCAGGTGCACTGCGTGCAGCCTGCACCGCTGATCCGGGAACCTGCGCCGATGAACATCTGCTTCAGCTTGGATCAGGTGAGGAAGCAGGGTCAGCGGCTATTGTGTCGGGAGATGCTGGGGGGGGGGGGCGGGCAGAGCAGATTCTGCAGGGGCGCTGCAGCGAGGGCATTGCATGGCCTAACCCCCTATCAGAGGACAAGAGCTGGAGAAGAATTCGTCCGGTCTCAGCCAGGGCTGCGGTCTCCTGCACAACTGTGTCCTTTATTGAATGTACCGTCCGGTTCTGGCCCGCAGGAGGAGGGTCCGAGCAGGGATGTGGCGCATGCTGTTGGTGCCAAGGGGGATCGATGTGATGTTGGTCACGCTTCTGCCTTGTCCCTTTTTTCTCTTTCAGGTTTGGCAAAGGAATCGTCAAGAAGAGGGAGGAAACACAGATCTGGAGGTGGGCGCAGGCACGGTCGGCGCAAGCATCGACACGACAGAGTTGGTCGTTCTCGGAGGCGGAGATCGCCCTCGTCATCTTCTGAGCGACAACCATTCTTTTCTTCTACACCATCATTATCTACATCATCTTCCCCGCCGAGGACGTCGAGCCGTGCTGATGTCACAGAGAGATGATGAGGGGTTATAAATATTCCCCTGACAGCTGCCCGGTCTTTCTTTCCGTGAATTGACACAGAGTACGATTATCTGATTTATTGGCGACTTTGTTAGACCCATAGGTGTATAACCGCTGGGTCTTTGACTTTGCGTAGGAGGGGGTTAAAATAATTGCACCGTTGCAATTATTAGGTTCGTCCCAGGTCCACCATTGCAGGGGTTAACACGGGCCTTACATTATCGGCCGACTCATCCCCCCTCCATCCAGGGGAGGGGTTATGATATTCACCCCCTCTTTCCTCCTAGATGATATAAGGGAAGGATTCCAGCGCCTCAGCCTCTTTTGGCCGTAATCTCGTGAGACTACGTACCGGCAAGAGAACAAGCATGGAGGAGTCTATCCGTCGTCGGCTGCTTCAGGAAGGCCCCGGCTGGCTGAAGCCTCTGCTGAATGAGACTTGCCGGCCAGCTTCCTCTTCTCCCGCGGCCCCCGCTGTGCACCCAGTGCGTCAGTCGGCACGTCAGTCTCGGGCGCCGGTGAGACTGTCCCCTTCAGAACATGTGAGTCAGTGCCCCATGTCCCAGGGACGCCTGTTAACTATCCCTACCAGTCCGCAATTGCCACTCCCCCACTGGCTCTGCAGGGATCAGCATGCCTCCGTTCAGTGGCTGTGGTGCTTGACTATGTTCCCCCCTCTCCTGGCCTCGCAGCTCCCACAGGGCTGGGCCGGGCTAGGCCCCGCCTGGCGGCCATTCAGTCAGTTAGTGTCACCGCAAGCCTGGCTTCCAATACAGCAAGCTTTGCAGAATTGCCCAGGAGCGCCCCCTCTTCCGCCTGCCTGCAAACCTGTACCTTTAACGGCCTCTACGGCTGCAGCGTGCCAGTCCCCCAAGATGATGTGAGGGACACATGGCACGATTTATCCCCACCCACTCCTAGAGGACGAATCCATGTTTTCTCTATGTGATAGTGGTGAGGATCTATTTCCCACCGAACAGGCTCCTCCTGCCACTTCTACTATGGCATCAAAGAACGTCGACGTGTCGGTGTTCATTCATAAAGATTTGGGCCCGGCGTATGTGATTCCCACCGACCACTCAGCTTCACGGTCGTCACTCTCACTCGAGGGGTCGACTAGGTACAGTTCCAGGTCACGGCACAGGCAATCCTCACGGCGTCACGGTTCATGTCGCTCTCGTCGCCGCTACTCCAGGCGTAAGGCGACTTAGTGGCCATTCCCATAACCGTGGCACTTCCGAAAGCAGCCACGCCTCGTCAAGTAGGGCCCACACACCCGTGGGATCTTCTCGTTCCGTGGTACCAACTGCCTCAGCTGCACCGACATTGTTACCTGAGGCACCTGTTATTCCACCGCCGACGCTCCATACCGCTTCTACTTCTGGACCCGGTGAGTATGACTGCCTCCAGACATGGCGCACTAATAATGCATCTGATGTTGATTTACTGTCTGTTTTAAAATCTTTGTAAACGGGCAGCACCAGACCGCAGGTCGATTGTGTACCTGCACCAGTAGCGGCAAAGTCTTTGGTTGAGGCTTCCACCTCTACATCTACTCCTGTGCTACCTGCATTTAGGGATACTTATTTTTGTGGAATTGCTCCCCTCGGCGCTCACTTGTCTGATGACACCAGGGAGAAAATATGTAAAAATGAATATGTGGATATTTGGTCCCTGGTGTCAGTGGATTCGGTGACCATCGATAAGGAGCAGCGTTTTTAGAGGGGGGTTCAATCAAAACCAAAAGTGGCACGCATGTTTAATAACTGGCTACAGGCGTTTGCGGTCTTAGGGTGTGTAGTTTCGAAGAGGTTCCCTGATAAATCATTTCAGTTATTTGTGTACTTAGATACAATTTTCAGCGCTTACAATACGCACGGGGGCACTGCGTGGTGGCGTTATGATGAGGAATTTAGACGGAGAATGGTGCAACATCCTGAAATAGGTTGGGACACTAAAGCGACGGATGTGTGGTTGCGAATGATGATGTCACAGCGTTCATTTCATTCCGCTGCCCCCTCCTCCGGGTCCTTTACCAGTTCCTCTCCCGGGTTGGGGGCCTGGCGCTGTGCAGATCCGGATCTTGCTGGCTCTTCAATGAAGGGCATTGCAAGTTCTACGGATCATGCAAATTTAAGCATGAATGCTCTAACTGCGGGGGTAGCCATGCTACCGTGCGTTGCTCACGTCGTGCACAGCATTGGTTTTTATTTTGAAAAACAATAATTTTTGACCAACTTATAAACAAAACAATTTTAGATTTATGCTAATTAGTTTCTTAACAGACAGCTGGGTGTGTTTTTACTTTTGACCAAGTGGGTGTTGTACAGAGGAGTGTATGAGGCTGACCAATCAGTGTCCTGCACTTCTCATTGTTCCAGCCCAGCTTCTTTCACTGCACAATCACACTGTGCTGTGGATCATGCTGGGCTGGAACAATGAGAAGTGTATGATGCTGATTAGTTACTGATTGGTCACTGATTGGTCAGCATCATACACTCCTCTGTACAACACCCACTTGGTCAAAAGTAAAAACGCGCCCAGTTGGTCTTTAAGAAACTCATTAGCATAAATCTAAAATTGCTCATAACTTGCTCAAAAATGATCTTTTTTTCAAAATAAAAACCACTGCTGTTCTGTACATTACAGCGCTGATCCGATTATGTAGGAGACGGGGCACTTATAATCTGGTGACAGCCTCTTTAAAGTCAGCTAACGAATTTCCAGCTGTTGTGAAGGACAAGGTTGGGACAGAGGTTAATTTAGGTCGCATGGCGGGAACTTTTTATTTTTTACCTTTTCCTAATCTCCGTGTTTCACCTCTTTGTGTGGTTGCTAAAAAGGAGGTGGAAACATTTTGTTCGATCGAGCTGTCGATTTAGTTTGTAGTTCCGGGTGCAGGGCCCTTATGATCTGACATCGAGTGAGCGTTCCGGATGTTGCCGGTCCATGAGGATTGCTTTCATTTATTGGGTTGCCAGCTAGAGGGCCAATATTACTATGACATGTGCCTTCCCATGGGTTGTTCAATTTCATGCTTTTATTTCGAGGTGTTTAGTTTGTTGCTTGAATGGGTTCTCCAGGAGCAAATCGGCACTGCGTCCATTACGCACTATTTAGACGATTTTGTCTTTGTTGGCCCCCCTGCGTCACCGCAATGGCAATTTCTACTTGGTGTTCCACTTTCCCTACAGAAAACCGAGGGTCCCGGTTTCCTTTTTAGGGATAGATATTACAATCCCTGTTCGTTTCAGACTTGTCGGTTAAAAAGATGCAATTGGAGCAGAGTCACACACAGCTAGTGCCTCCTCTGAGCCGGGAGTCGTACAGGAAAGTGAAGCCGCTGGGAATATAACGGTACCCGGGCTGCAGCCAAAGAATGGTTTAAGAAATGGAGGCCATGGATAAAGCAGTGAATGTATATATAGACAACTTGCTTGGACCAAGAGACCCGCGAGTGAAAGGATGGTTCATGTTAGATAATTACATCCCCTCATTTGTTTGCACCGTCCTGTATTTATTTATCATATGGATAGGACCGAAGTACAGGAAAAACAGACCACCAGTTTCCTGCAGAGGGATTCTTGTAGTTTATAACATTGGCCTTACACTGCTCTCGCTGTACATGTTTTATGAGCTGGTAACAGGAGTATGGGAAGGAGGATACAACTTTTTCTGCCAGGACACTCACAGTGGAGGTGATGCAGACATGAAGATAACTCGAGTCCTCTGGTGGTACTACATTTCCAAGCTCATTGAATTCATGGACACTTTCTTCTTTATTCTCCACACGAACAACCACCAGATCACCGTCCTACATGTCTATCACCATGCGTCCATGCTAAACAACTGGTGGTTTGTCATGAACTGGGTGCCTTGTGGACACTCCTACTTTGGTGCTACTCTGTCCTCTTACTACGGACTATCAGCTATACCAGCCATGCGACCTTATCTGTGGTGGAAGAAATACATCACCCAGTGCCAGCTGACCCAGTTTGTCCTAACAATGACTCAGACCAGCTGTGCAATGATTTGGCGCTGTGCATTCCCCATGGGATGGCTGTATTTCCAGAACTGCTACATGATCTCTGTCATCATCCTCTTTACCAATTTCTACATTGAGACATACAAGAAAGCCTCTTCCCGAAGGAAAGATTACCAGAACGGCTCAGTGACTGCAGCGAACGGACACACAAACGGCTTTTCTTCCCAGGAGGACAATGTCAAGCAGCGTAAACAAAGAAGGGATTGAGCGGAAAAACCAGCCACCAGTTCACTGCGCCAGATGATATACCATCAGATTAAAAACACAGTGCACTGACACCCTTACAGCGACTGTAAATTATTCCTAGTTATATAACGTGATTAATGTAGATCTTAAACTCTACCTATCATTAAAATGCTGAAAACACATTTAGAATTGCTCACAAAATTAGCGGGCATGTATTGTTTAGTTCTGCCCTCTACAGCTACAGATGATGAACTGCAAGTCTCAGTATGCCATGATAGAGGCTTGTGTGAGACTTACAAGCTTCTGTGTTCTCTTCCGACCTCTGTATTGAGTTCCACATTTAATATGATTCTTGCTGGGACTTGTAAGAAAACAGCATCTGTAGATCTACAGGAAGATCACATCTGCTCTAGAACATATAGCACTATTACCTATTGCCTATAGCACCTTATCCAAAATGGAAATGTGTGTAAGGAGGCATTGCCATTAATAATAGAACCTGTGGTAAGGTCTAAACACATATATTTTTAGATACACTTCTATGATCCATCCATATTTTCATGTTTTTAGAAAGCCAACACCCTATAACCCGTATAACAGTTTTGTAGACGTAGTATTGATGAGATAAGATGAGGTAACAACTCCATACCTGGCTATGTAAGGTATCTCCTGGATAAAATACTGTGGGATAGTCACAGCTGGCACATAAGAAAGGAGACATGGGCTCAGGCAGTGATAAGGATGAAGATGAGCAGAGTATCACATGTTAAGAATTAAAAAAAAATTGGTCACATAGCTATATACAAAGAGAGCCCTGAGCAATGTCGGCTGCTACTGAGACTCCCCCGGCAGACCACTCTGATATCGACTTGGACCAGTGATTGTTATTGCGTGCGCGCGTGCCCTCGCTGTAAGTTGTGGATACCAAAAAAAGTATTATTGTAGTAAATTACACTGCTGTTGCCTTATTAGTTTCAAATTCTAGGTGCTGAATAGTAATTTATAGGTACCAGAAGTTATCATACATTTCTAATGCAGGATACCTGTGTGTTTGAATAAACATGCCTTAATAAAACAGCATTTAGATAACAGGGCCCATCATTTCCTACCGTTTAGAAAAAAGGTTTAAAAGAAAAAAAACATTTGGCAACTTGGCTTTATAGTAGATTGATATATTTTTGGAATTTCTTTGTATTATACTAGTAATAACGTTTCCTCGTCTCCTACAAGCAGACAATAGAAGCTGGTGACATCACTCAAAGATCAGCGTGTCATTAGTTTTAGTCTTTTACTTGATGGATAATTGGTTTATTTAATTTGAATTGCGGATGTGACTGCTGCTCTGAAAGTTTCTGTTTTTTGCGTTTTGTTCCATTTGTGGTTAAGCTGCTTGTTTGTATAATGCAAAAGATTTGCACTCAAGGAGAGCTTATGGTCTGAACAATACAGGTATATATTTAGGTGCTCAAATGTATATTGTCACCGTGGCATAGACACTTAGTAACAAAACAATGTCAAACATTCCTAGGCTGCCTTTTTGTGTGTATGGTTACAGCAAGCATAACAACTGCCTTCAGTGTTTGGGCAACAGGTGCATTTGTAACCCCCCCCCCCCCACCCTATGTTACCCTCCTCTGTTGTAATTCCCATTTATAATTTTTTAAATAGTAGTATGTTTTGACTTTGTTTTATTTTTACTTTTTTTTTTAACTCAATGCAATGTGGGACAACAGTACATTAAATGTCGTTGTCCCTGCAATGAGCAAGTTAGTCATAATGATGCCAAGGAAATTGTATGAACATGTGTGTTTTTAGTTTTGTTTCCTTAGTTGCCGAACGTCCAGCACTGGCAAAGCCATTTAAAGCCATTTATACAGTAATACACGTCATGTGTCTGTTAATATATAAAAAATATAAAAGTTGTGAATTTTTTAAAAAAAAAGATGCAATTGAAGCAGATTCAATCGTTGTCAGGTCTCCTAGTTTTTGCCAGCAGGGTTATGCCTATGGGTAGGATTTTCTCTCACCGATTGTCAATGGCTACGGAGGGGTATTTTCTCCTCATCACCTGGTTCGAATTTCATCTGGGATAAGGGCGGATTTGAGAGTCTGGTCTATATTCTTGCAGGACTATAATGGACGCACATGTTGGAGGTCGCCTACTGTTTCCAATAATGACTTTGAAACTTTCACTGATGCGTCAGGTAGCAAAGGATTCGGGGCTATTTTTGGTACAGCATGGTGTGTGGCCCAGTGGCTGGACGCTTGGCGTGCCAGGGGATGGTGTGCGAATCTGACTCTATTGGAAATTTACCCTATCATAGTATCTGTGGAATTGTGGGCCGGGACTATGGCAAGCTCGTCTGTGTTATTCTGGTCCGACAACGAGAGTGTCGTGCAGGCTATTAATCATCTAACCTCCGCTTCACTCCCTGTGGTGATATTGCTGCGCCAGCTGGTGCTGCGATGCTTACAACATAATATCCAGTTCAGGGCTCGTCACGTTCCAGGTGTTGACAATAAAATTGCTGATGCTCTTTCTCGTTTTAATTTCCAGTTTCATTTATTGTTCCCGCAGGCAGAACAGGAGGGGACGGAGTGCCCGGATGGGCTATGGAGACTGCTGGATCCCAGTTAGTGCCTTTTGTCAGGGCATCACTTGCTCGATCTACCTGGACGGCTTATGGTAATGCATGGAACGAGTGGTTGAAAGTTGTAGGGGAACGTATTATTGGTACTCCGGAACATCCTCGTTTAGCCTATATTATGGAATTTTGTCGGGTTTGGCTGACCAGTATCACTTCGTTGCCTGATGGGTCTGGCATTTTTCTTTAAGCTTCATGGGTGGGCCATTGTCACAAAATCCTTCTTTATTTTGCAGTCCATTAAGGGGTGGAAGAAGTCGGCAGTTCCACTCTAGGCGTCCGATTTCTTTTGCAATTCTGTTAAAACTTTTGCATTGTTTACCTGAGGTATGTGCTTCTTTGTTTGACTCGGCCCTGTTAGCCGTGGCTTTTTCCTGTTTTGGTGCTCTGCGGATACCTGAGTTAGTTCCCCATAGTGTTACGCGGCCGGGCAGCCTTTTATTTGAGGACGTTAGTTTGTCTGAATCCGGCCAAGGTTTTCGAATACGTCGATCGAATACAGATATTTTTGGCAGGGGCTGCTGGGTTTCGTTGTGGGCAATCGGGGGTGCGGGTTGCCCTGTTGCTTTAGCATCTTCCTACTTAAGTTTGTGTAACTGTGGATCTCAGTTTATGACGCATATTGACGGCAGCCCCCTTACAAAATTTCAGTTCTCTGCAGTATTTAAAAAGGCATTGTCATCTGTCGGCCTCCCCCCTGGGAACTTTGGCACCCACTCATTTCGCATTGGAGCGGCTACTACCACCAGCTAATTGGGCCTGACCGATACTAAGGTGCGTCGTATAGGGCGCTGGCGCTCTGATGGCTTTGCAGGTTACGTTCGCCCCGATTTGGTTCTGCACTAATTTCTTTTATTTTCTAGATTACCGGCCGTCAGTATGGATAATGGGCCATTCGTATGTTTTTGGGGCTGAACAGAGAGCGGCTATAGGGCTCGGGGGAAAATCACTTGGATTCCAGGATGCAGAGATCTATTGGAGAGGCCTGAGGGGCCTAAGATGGTTGCAGACCTTACCGGAAGTGGTGGATATTAGTCGGCACCGGCTGGTGCCGACGGTTTTGGTTCTACACATTGGGGGGAATGATTTATGCTCAGTGCGCCTTGGTGAGTTGATTGCCATAATCCAGTCAGACCTTGAGTAGTTTGCTTCCTTCTTCCGGAGCTCGTGCTTGTATGTTTAGAAGTAATCCCCAGGGCAGTGTGGCACGGGGTCCGGGGTGGTAATGCAATTGAGAGGGGCCGGCGGCTCCTGAATACAGGTGTATCTCGCTTTGTGGGAGAAAGGGGGGGAGTAGTGATCAGGCACAGACAACTGGAGGGTGACAACAGATGCCTGTTACTGTCAGACGGAGTTCACCTTACAGATATTGGCCTGAATATATTCCTGTCCGGTCTGCAGGATGGGATTGAGCAGGCACTTTTTGCTATTGGCTGGGGGTCGTGGTGGGGCGGAGGCACATGTAGTGTGAGTACACGTCCTCCTTATGGCGGTTTTGTAAAGTAAATTACCTACATGCCCACTTATTTTGGTGCTGGCATACGGGTGTTTACTTTAAAAGTTAATGTTATTTTCAATATTAGTATTTATTAAAAAAAGCTGTGGCCGACCCCGAGTCAACCCATGTTAAAAGGAAACAAGTTTGTTCTGTGTCAATTTTAATGTTAGGTTATCCCTAGCTAAGTTGTTGATGGGCTTATAATGGTATACATGCAGTCTCTTCTCCATCTTCTTGGCCTTTTGGTGTGTGGCCTGGCTCTCTGCTAGCTACACCCTGACTGTTATCAACAACCATAAATGCACCGCTGATCCGGGAACCTGCGCCGATGAACATCTGCTTCAGCTGGGATCAGGTGAGGAAGCAGGGTCAGCGGCTATTGTGTCGGGAGATGCTGGGGGGGGGGGCCTGGCAGAGCAAACGCCACAGGGGCACTGCAGCGAGGGCATTACATGACCCAACCCCCTATCAGAGGACAAGAGCTGGAGAAGAAGTCGTCCGGTCTCAGCCAGGGTTACGGTCTCCTGCACAACTGTGTCCTTTATTGAATGTACCGTCCGGTTCTGGCCCGCAGCAGGAGGGTCCGAGCAGGGATGTGGCGCATGCTGTTGGTGCCAAGGGGGATCGATGTGAGGTTGGTCACGCGTCTGCCTTGTCCCTTTTTTCTCTTAGGTTCGGCAAAGGAATCGTCAAGGAGAGGGAGGAAACGCAGATGTGGAGGTGGGCGCAGGCACGGTCGGCGCAAGCATCGCCACGGCAGAGGTGGTCGTCCTCGGAGGCGGAGATCGCCCTCGACATCTTCTGACCATAACCCTCCTCTTCTTCTTCGCCATCATTATCTACATCATCTTCCCCGGCGAGGACGTCGAGCCGTGCTGATGTCACAGAGAGGTGACGAGGGGTTATAAATATTCCCCTGACAACTGCCCGGTCTTTCTTTCCGTGAATTGACACAGAGCGCGATTTGCTAATTTATTGGCGACTTCTCACTATTATGGAGATCAATGGACTGGGATTCTTCCACATCTTCTTGGCCTTTTGGTGTGTGGCCTGTCTCTCTGGTAGCTACACCCTGACTGTTATCAACAACCATGCCCCCCCACTGATGTACGTCATCCCCTCAGTCCTATAAATTATCAGACTGCTGATTATTAAGATGAAACAATTCTGACAATTTTTCCATATTATTTAACATTGAGCGTTTTCTTTTTTGTTTTACAGTGAAATGGGAAAATTTCTTTCCAGAAAATATCCTGTTTAGAATGGGATTCATAGGAATGGCCATTGCCTGTAAGTAACAATCACGGAAGTGATTATAATATTCTCTTCATGCAGTAGTAATCAGATTTTTCTAAATAATAAATAACGTTTTGTTCATTTCATTGATAATAATAGTCTGGATCAGACGATGCAGATAAATGTTCCCGTCCATTATTGAAGGATTCTTGTTGGGTTTAGCGCTTGGTCCGCGCTTCATAGATGTTGTTAGGTTGTTTTACACGTGGTACAGGATTTATTCGGCTTATTTTCTCTTTTTCAGCTCTGGGCCTGACGTTTCTACATTATAAGTTCATTAAGTTCCATGCTGAAGCCTTTGGGGATCGTCAGGCCTTGATTCGAAAGATCTTCCTGGCAATTGGATGGTCATCATGTGTTGGGACGGCCGTGATGGCTATGTTTTCGGTAAGTTAATAAATGTTTTATGTTCATAGGGTTGTCCCATCTTTACTAAATATGGACCCGCTGGCAATCAGCTGATCGATGTAGGTCTGGCAGCTGAACCCCTGGTGATTATCACCAGGTGGCCACACACTAAAGTGGTATTACATGGCTTATTCGAATGAATGGACGACCATGTAATAGATGTGTGTCTGCTCAGTCTAACAGAGAGGAGTCCCAAGCACGAGACCCGAATATATATCCAATTAGTGATTAGATCCATAAGATTTGCTGTAACCTCTGTTTGCTTGTTTTCTAGACCTACCGTTATCCAATGACTCACCGGATTTGCGCTTTCATTGCATTCGGGTTTGGCAGCCTTTATAACCTTTGGCAGTCCATACTCCTCTACAAAGTGCCCGAAAGCCGAAGAGTCATCAGCCATTTCAGACTGGCGTCCTGCATAATGGCCGTGACCTTAGTGGTTTTCTGTATCCTTTCTTAAATAATATTTGAATGGAATCCAATTGTCCTTGTCTTTAGGTTCACATGTAGAAAACATCAGATCCTGAGGTGATAATTTCCCTTCATTTTCTGATCTTGGCCGTCAGATGGCGACATGCTGGTGTAACACAGCGTCATCTGGTAACATTGTTCAGCTTCTTGCAGGAAGATTCTAAATATAAAGCAGCGGTACTGTCCTTGCTATATATGTATTATATTAACATTTATCTCACATAAAAGTGTAGTAAATCCTATGACACTTACTAAACATAAGAAACGTTATTTTCCTATATAATAAATTACCAGTCATTGAAAGTAGGGTATCCGTATACACCCACCTGTGCGCTGGAGATCAATGTGTAAAGATATGTACAGTATATCTCATACATAATATAAAGTTATTGACATGCTGAGCCGCTGGTACAAACCAGTGGATGTAAAATTCCTTTAATCCGGCATTAATGAGATTATCAAATATTCCTGATCATTGGATAGATTTTATTTGTATCCCTAGAAGCCGTTCTATAGTAATACAATTGGACCTATAATCTTTGTGCTCGTTCTCTGCACCATTTTGATCGTGACGTCCGCAATGTAATGGATGTGGTGTCACATGACAATGGGTCAGGTCCGTTTTGGCATCGCCGTCAGTCACATGACTCCATGCAATAAACATGCATGCAGAAAAACCTCGGCCCGGGCAGAAAGTTCTTGCTTTGTGCAATTTTAAATGTATTAATTTTGATATTTTGATATTTTTTCACAGATCAGTGAAATGACAGCAAAGATCATAGAGTGGTCGACGTTGGTCCTCAATCTGGTGAATGTATTGAGCTACTATCAGAATATGCAGGTCAGTAGACGTCACCTCATTATCACCTCGTATACCAGACCTCGTAATTGAAGGCACTCAGGCTTATTGGCCATTGTGCCCATGACTGGGTGGCAATGAAGGGGTTAACTAAGCCACGTTATGCTAGGGGGATTGTTCCATGTAGTGTTTACATTAGTGGGGCCTATAGGGTATTGGGTACCTGCCTATAGGGCATTTTTTGGGGGGATATAGGGCGGTCTTACCTACCCTACCCGTTCTGTGTTTCTAAGGGCAAGGAGGGAAGACATCTTCCTCTTCTGGCCGTTACTGTGCAGGGATTTGTTATTACAAAATTCTGAGTACACTTAACTGATTGTCATGGACCAGGAGGAGCTTGAAGAAATTATCCGTATCCGGATGCAGGACGAGGGTTCTGTATGGCTGCAGTCTCTTATTCAAGAGACTGTGGCACCGGCGTCTTCCCTACCTGGCACACTCCCTGCGTGACGATCCTCCCGTCGCTCCAGGCCGCTAGCACGTCTATCCCCATCCGGCGACAGTAGAGTTCGCTCACACCGTACTCTTGCCGCAAGTATAGCGAGAGGTGGCTAAGGGGCCCGACGAGGATGTCATTCCTCCATCGCCGGGTCTGACGTCTCCCACAGCCTGGGCCGTGCTAGGCCTCACCCCGGGGCCGCGAGGAGCACGACCACCCGCACTCCACCAACGCATACAGTAGATCTGCCGAGGGGGGTTCACCAGCGTTAAGGAGAACAGCCGGTACTGCATCTGGGGGGATAGTTGCTCAGCACTCCCTCCCAGGTACTGTAGCAGGGGGATGGCATGATACTCCCCCCCCCCCCTGTTGAACGATGGGGATGATGGATCCATACCCGCAGGTTTGGGTTCTGGCTTACCTCCTGGCAGAGAATACTGAGAGGGCCACTTCGGTTAGCTCAAGGGATACCAACCGGACCCGCCGTTCTCGTTCTCGCCGTTCATCCAGGCGCCGCTTATCTCGACGGTCAACTAGACATCGTAAACGGCATAGGAGGTCACCATTAAGGTCAAGCTACAGTTCAAGGTCAGAGAGCTCATGCACTGGGTCGTCACACCACGGCAGTCCGCGGGACAGCCATGACCGACGTCGCCATAGCAACCGCGCCTCTGCTCGCCGTCGCTCAGCAAGACCAATCGTTGCGGTGGTACCAGTAGCACACGCAGCACCTGTACCTCTACCGACACCCTCGACGGCTGTGGTCCCGATATCGGCATCAAGACATGGTATGACTGCCTTCGGGCTTGGGGTTCAGGGGGACCGTCTGATGTTGATGTTTTTAATGTGTTGCGATCCCTGTTTGCGGGAGCCCCAGCGGCTCCATCCGTGCCGGCCTCGCAGGTGGAGGCAGGTAAAACGCTAGTGGAGGCATCCATGTCCATGGCATCCCTGTCGCTGCCCGCCTTCAGGGATACTTATTTTTGCGGTCCGCATTTGTCTGACGATACCAGGGAAAAAATAGCAAGGAACGAATATATTGATATTTGGTCCCTGGTGTCTGTGGACTCGGCGACAATCGATAGGGAGCGCCGCTTTGAACGGGGTGTCCCTGCCAAGCCAAAGGTAGCAAAAACATTTATTAACTGGCCACAAGCTTTCGCGGTACTGGGCTGCGTAGTTTCGCAGAGGTTCCCCGAAAAGTCTTTCCAACTATTTGTATATTTGGTTACTATTTTTAGCGCCTATAAGTCCCATGGGGGTTCAGCTTGGTGGCGCTACGATGAGGAGCTCCGCAGGCGTATGTTGCAAAAACCAGAGGTCGGTTGGGATACAAAAGCTACGGATGTTTGGCTGAGGCTTATGATGTTGCAGCGCCCCTTTCAGCCAGCACCCCCCTACCCACCCGCGTTTGGCCGTCCCTCCGCTGGGGTCGGGGCTCAAAACAACTGGGACTTGCTGTCTCTTCAACGAAGGGCACTGCAAGTTCTACAGGTCCTGCAAGTTTAAACACGAATGTTCCACTTGTGGGGGCCCCCACCCAGCAGTCCGTTGTAACCGGCGGAATGTCCAGGTCCCGCGTCCCAATAGTACGAGCAGGGTCGAGGACTCCAATACGCGTCCTAGAGATGCTAACCTGGGTAGACCGGTACCCCAAGATGGGGGAGGCTGCCCTAATTAGGACAGGTTTTTTGTTTAGGTTCTGTATTCCATTTGTTCATAACCCTTCACCAATGTTTTCCGGTAATTTGAAGTCCGTCAGGGAATTCCCTTCGGTTATTGCAGATAAATTAGGAAAAGAACTAGAGCTTGGCCGGATCCTTTTCTGAGTTACCGTTTTCTAACCTTCGGGTATCCCCCCTAGTGGTACACAAGAAAGAGCCGAGAAAATTCAGTTTGATCCATCACCTGTCCTACCCAAAAGTTCCGTTAACGACGGCATAGATAAGGACCTGTCTGCTGTTTCGTACGTCTCGTTTGACAGGGCGGTGGACTTAGTTCGCCAGGTGGGTCAAGGAGCCCTTATGGCTAAATCAGACGTCGAATCTGCGTTTCGGTTGTTACCCGTCTATCTGGACTGTTTTCATCTGTTGTTAGGTGGACGGCCTTTTTTTTTTATGACATGTGCCTCCCTATAAGCTGTTCTATCTCATGTTTTTACTTCAAGGATTTTAGTTCCTTTTTGGAGTGGGTTTTGAAGGAAATTACGGGATGTACATCCACGACACACTACTTGGATGATTTCCTTTTCATGGGCCCCGCTTTGTCACCGTGTTGCCAGATATTCTTTCCGCAGTTTGGCCGCTCGTTTTGGCGTCCCCTTTCTGAAGGGAAAACCAAAGGCCCTACTACAGTGTTGTCTTTCCTGGGTATAGAGATTGACTCTTCAGAAATGGTGTTCCGATTACCGGCTGATAAAGTTATAAAGTTGCGTTCTCACTTGGCAGCAGCCATATTAGCTAAGAAATTACAGCTCCGAAAGGTCCAATCCCTTTTGGGCTTGTTGGTATTTGCCAGTAAAGTTATGCCTATGGGACACATTTTTTCAAGCCGCTTGTCCCTGTCCACGGATGGCGCCCAGTTACCTACCCATTATGTACGCATAACTGCTGCCCTTAGGAGCGATTTTCAAGTATGGTTAAATTTTATTGCCAATTACAATGGGCGCACGTGCTGGAGGTCACTTACCGTATCCAACCAGGAGATCCAGTTGTTCACAGATGCGGCGGGCGGTGCGGGCTTTGGAGCTATAATGGGCTCTTCCTGGTGTGTGGCCCCATGGCTCGTAGCATGGCGCGTTAGGGTTTGGTTCAAAAACGTAACGTTACTGGAACTGTTCCCCATCATAGTTGCTATAGAGTTGTGGGGTGAGAAGTTAGCAAATTCATCTATGGTGTTCTGGTCTGATAATGCCAGCGTGGTTCATGCCGTTAACCATTTAACTTCCTCCTCTGCGCCGGTTGTGGTTCTAATTAGACGTTTGGTTTTAAGATGCTTGCAGCACAATATTCACTTTAGGGCCCGTCATATTCCCGGTGTTCAAAATAATGTAGCTGACGCCCTTTCACGTTTTAATTGGCAGGTTCGCTCTGCCCATGGCCAGCTGCCCGGATGCACTGTGGAGGATTCTGGATCTCAGGTGGTCCCACTCGTGAGGTCATCCCTTGCGCCATCTACCTGGGCTACATGCGGTAAGGCGTGGAATGAGTGGCTGGATGTTGTCGGTGTTCGTTCCCTGGGTCCCGATGAAGCTACCCTCCGGTTTTACGTATTGGAATATCTGACTAGGTTATGGAACCGCGGGGCCTCAGGGGTAGTTGCGCAGCGTTGCCTTTCAGGTCTGGCTTTTTTCATTAAATTGCGCGCATGGCCGGATGTCACCAAGTCATTTTTCATTGCGCAAGCATTAAAAGGGTGGAAGAAATCCACGGTTAGATGAGAAGCTAGACGCCCTGTTTCCTTCCCCATCCTCATAAAGTTGTTACAGGTCCTTAAGGACGTTTGTTCTTCCCATTTTGAAATATCCTTGTTTACAGCGGCTTTTGCTTTGGCTTTTTTTGCAGCGTTACGGATTTCGGAAATTGATTGCCATGTCGGCGGCCTGCCCGGGCGGTTTGTTAGCAAATGATGTGGCGTTATCCAGCTCTGGGGTTTGATTCCCCATACGGAAATCCAAGACAGACATATTCGGCAGAGGTTGTTGGGTATCTTTAAGGCCGGTTCCTGGGCCAGCCTGCTCTGTCTGGGCCGTCACGCTTTATACAGATGTTCGTGTGTCAGCTACCAAATTTTTCTCCCATGCCGATGGAAAACCGCTCACTAGGTTCCAGTTCACGGCAATATTTGGGTCAGCCTTAACCTGTGCTGGCTTTCCCCTCAAGGATTTCGGAACACATTCATTCCGCATTGGAGCCGCTACCACGGCCAGCGGTTTCGGCCTATCTGATGAGGATGTTCGGCGTATCGGGCGGTGGCGTTCAGATTGTTTCGCTGGTTATATCCGTCCGGATTTGATTTTGCATTAAGTTTATTTGTTTCCCTCTAGGTTCACGCCCGTGATATGGATCCTCGGGCATTCTTACGTCTTCTGGGTGGAACGGAGAGCGGCAATACGACCAGGAGGTCTCTCGCTGGGCTTACTGGGAGCCAATGTCCATTGGCGGGGTCTGCGAGGCCTGAGATGGCTGGATGTGTTGCCCGAGGTGGTGCCCATAAGCAGGCAACGAGTCGGTCCTACGGTACTGGTGATCCATGTTGGGGGAATTACCTATGTGCTGTTCATTTGGGTGAGCTTATAGCATTAATCCAGTCCGACCTGGAAAGGTTTACTTAGTTTTTCAACTAACTGGTTCTAGTTTGGTCGGAGGTCATTCCCAGGGCAGTGTGGCAAGGCGCCCGTGACGAAGCTGCAATTGAAAGGGGTAGGTGGCTGCTTAAGACCAGGGTGTCCAGGTATGTCAGGGCTGGTGGAGGTGTTGTAATTAGGCAAAGGCAGTTGGAAGGTGATAATCGGTGCCTGCTGCTGCAGGATGGGGTGCACCTCACGGATATCGGATTGGATATCTTTTTATCTGGACTCCAGGATGGTATGGAGGAGGCTTTGTTTAGGTTGACCGGGGGTCGGAGGTGTGTGCAGTTAAGGATGCTCACCCTCCTCGTGGTGGTATTTGCATGGAAAAGGTACGCCTACATTCCCTGCCTCAGGCGGGCTGGCATACAGGTATATTAAAATGTGTCATGGTTTATGGTTATATTGATAACTATGCAAATAATAAATTAAATAAAGCTGTGGCCGACCCTTCGTGTCAACCCACGTTTAAAAGTATATTGGTTGTTGTTCAAGTTATTTTAAATAAAGGTGTCATAATCCAACCTAGCGGCTTAGAAAAGGGTTAGCATGCACACAGTCTAACATTATTATTCATCTCTACAATCATGGGGTTTATAATGTGGATATGTGTTTCTTTTCTTAGAGTCTATCTATAACAATTACCCAAAAAAACTTCACCATCTCCAAGAGGGAGTAGAACCAGGACTCTGGAGTATAAAGAGGACCATCGTGGACGGTGATGTCAGACGGTTTCATCTGACCACACACCCCAATCCACAAATACACAAGATCCAGCCCTAATCTTCCATGTTGGACCTGACAAAAATAAAATAAGGGTGAGGTCAATGTGTTGTATGTCCTAAATCACATGTATATAGATGGCAGGTAGAGAATATCCAATCCAAACACTATTAAAAGGGGATCCCACCATAAATGTGAGGAAATAACCAGTCCACTACCCAATCTCTGCCCACTTGGACCTTGCTCAGACAATGATGACTACTACCACTGGGTTTAGCTGTTATGGTCACTACTGTCTCCATTATCATCTAAAAATGTTTTCGAAATATTAGTAGATTTTTCCTTATAGTTACAGGTTTACTTTCTCTTATTTCCAGTTTTATACAATGAGGTGGAATGGCGCGCCACAGCCAAGCAGATATCACATCCCAAACTGCCGAAGATCTAGAGATGGCGACCAAGTGCCAAGACATCCACCACCTCCAACCTTTCTCCCAAATATCATCTTACAACAAGGAGAAAGAGCTACAAGAACCGTTTATGACCAGCAGACTCTACAGCGAGGTGGAATGGCACGTCATAGCCGAGCAGGAACTTCTCTGGGAACATCCTAAACTGCTTAACCCCAGAGATGGCGACCAAGAGCCAAGATGTCAATCAGCTCCAACCTTTCTCCAAAAAAAAACATCTTACCACGGGGAGAAAGATCTACAAGAACCATTTATGACCAGCGGACTCTACAGCGAGGTGGAATGGCACGTCACAGCCAAGCAGGAACATCTCCCAACTGCAGAGGCTCCAGAAATACAACCAAGTGCCGAGACATCCACCTCCTCCAACCTTTCTCCAAAATATCATCTTACCACAAGGAAAGAGAAGCAGCGGACTGTTTACTATCCTCATGGTCCTTGTTTGTTGGCTTATAAAACGGTTTAGTAAAGTCATTTTCTACCACCTGAAACCTGTTTTTGTCTTCATTACTGTCAATAATAATAATAATAATAATAATAATCCTGAGTCTTCCATAGATCTGTCCTCATGAACCTGGAGGAATAAGTTGTCAATGTTGTCAATGTTTTTGTAGTAAAATTCGGATTTATGAAAAAAATAAATATATTTTTTACACTATAAGACGTACATTTTATCAATAAAAAAATCTTGCTACAAAATGTATACACTTGATAGTCCGGACTCAGGGGAGCCTGGCGGCCCCTTATTAACCCCTCTGCTTCCTGTCAGCGGCCAGACACACCACTAGAGCCTGTGAAGGATGGTAAACTATTAGACCACCAAGGGGGAGGGAATTTACCTTTTCCTTACCCAAGACCACCAGGGAATCAAATACTGACCCCTCTATGTAATACACGGATGCGCTGGTTCCACCAGAGACGCTCTTTATAGGTGAGGGTATTAATGGGTGAGGGTCCTGAATGAGGAACTCCCCTCTAATAAATCACAATACCTTAAATGCGTTTTTATGATTGTGTTATATAAACTGGACGTCCCCCATAACTGTATCTTACAACCAGAGCCAGTGAATCACGTACAATCCCATCTATACCTTTCCACTCCACGCTGCTGACCTTTATACATTGCTGCCCCCAGTGGCTGTGACTGGTTTATGAAGCTTTATCTATATCTCCACATTGTAGGTATAAGGACCTTACACTTTGCACCTTTCTTCATCACCCAAGGTCATCATAGAGGCAGACCACGCAGTTGGTATGGGGCCCATGCAGCTGTTATTGAGCCCATGGGAAGTGCGGGACCAGCTCAGATTATCCATTCTTATCCGGCTTCCCCTCTTTTTATTGTATATTGGGTGCCAATCGTGAGCTTTTTGCATTGTTTTTATAAAAATGATGATTTACTTCATTTCTCATGTACTGGCCCTTTAAATGACATCTGATTCTTTGTGTTGAGCGCCCCTAGATCACATACACAACGCCTCGTCCTGCTGATCCAGAACATTTTTACTCACAGCTGACACTTTGGGAGCAAAGACATTAGAGGGGAAATAAAGAGAACGCAGGACATTTGTGGGCATCAGTAATCTGCTGTAAAATCCTCTCACTCGTTATGTTCCGGACGTTTTTCTTGTTCTTACCCTGGAGATGTGTTAAAATACGAGGTGCAGGTTCAACAGTCCGTACTTAATATTACAGAGGCTATAAATACTGCGAGATCACATGGACCAGGGTTATAATGGAGGCCGCCAGATGTCCTCCATGAATTCTGATGTGGGGGGCACAAATTCTGTAATTCTAAAGACCTGCACCAGTCCTAATATTCTGTGGGATTACGTTATTATATGATTATTATGAGCGGAGTGCGTAATATCTCTGTGACTAAGGCTCTGTTCACATTTGCGGCTCTGTTCACATTGCGGCTCTGTTCACATTTGCGGCCCTGTTCGGATACCAGACTATTAGACGTGTTTATCCAACCAGGGAATTGTGACGTCCGGTTATTACTATGTACTGTGTATGGCGACTGCGGGGGCTAATAAGGGGCGTATGGGTATGATTTTAACCTTCACTAGATGTGTTTAGTGGCCGCTTATCTCCCCTCCATGATGCTTATTAGGGGACAGTCGTTCCATATTTGACTCTTAAAATATTTTATAATGGGAATATATTGAGAATAAATAATAATTGACCAGGGAGCTTTCTGCCACGATCCTATACGTGACCAGTGAATATATTGGGCCCATGCTGGGTCATCAATGTCAGAATTTCATGGGATAGGTCGGGAGGTTCTGGCTCATCTCCCCCAACAACAAATTTCAGTATTGGACACGGGCACTAGTGGTAGGCACAGCCCACTGCCACCCACCTGCCAGTCTCCATAGCAGTGACACGGCCTCACTGACTATAATGTATAGAGACCAGAATACACAAGGCAATTATAAGGATTTTCTCCAATTACTGAACATACAAAATGCAGGGAAAATTGGGCAAAGTGTCAATTGCAGAAATTTGTTAAAGGAACATTCCAGACAAAACCGATACACAGTGTTATTCCGAGCACAGGACCTGAGAGGGCGGAGCATGACAGAGGGATTCAAATAACACCAAAGAGAGAATTCCAGGCCGTGCACAGTTTGTCTTCAAGACCTTGTTCACACCACGTACGTGTCGCAAATCTCCGGAGATTTTCCTAGTCTATAGGCTGGACATACCCCACATAGCCTAACATGTTAGAAGTTACTGGTGTATGTGGACACATATTAAGACCTCATTCACACGGCCATGCCCGTAATCACTGCCCATGATTACGGGCATGGCCGGCCACCGACGGCTCCGGTCAGCCACCCGCATTTTCTGCCCGTGCTCCCATACAAAGTATGGAAGCTCAGTCCATAAAAAGGAAAAGATAGGACATGTCTTTTGCGGCGGCTTTCTACATCCCGGACACCTTCCCATAAATATATGGGAAGGTGTCCGTGGCCAATAGAAATGACTAGGTCTGTAATTGCGGACTGCAATTACGTCTCGCAATTAATGACAAATTTTTACCGTCGTGTGCATGGGGCCTTACAAAAATTTGAATCCCAAATTGTAGGATATTTCAGCACCACCCCATTCCACCTGGGAACACCATAAAACAACTCGAAACGCGCTCTTTTAATAGGAATCAGCACACACTCCACTAATATATTGATTATGAGATATAGTGATACTGTTCTCTAATGTAACATTACAGCAGACGGGCCCCCACCAGGATGTTACCAGATGATGCAGCGTTACACCAGCATGTCGCCATCTGACAGCCAAGATCAGAAAATGAAGGGAAATGATCACCTTAAGATCCGATGTTTTTTACATGTGAACCTAAAGACAAGGAATATTGAATTCTATTCAAATATTATTTAAGAAAGGATACATGAAACTACTAAGGTCACGGCCATTACGCAGGACGCCAGTCTGAAATGGCTGATGACTCTTCGGCTTTCGGGCACTTTGTAGAGGAGCATAATATGGACTGCCAAAGGTTATAAAGGCTGCCAAACCCGAATGCAATGAAAGCGCAAATCCGGAGAGTCATTGGATAACAGTAGGTCTAGAAAACAGGTTATAGCAAACAGGTTATAGCAAATCTTATGGAACTAATTTACCCTCAGAACTTCCTTAAAAATCCTAAATAACGTGTTCTGATATAATAACCCCAGAGACATAATGGATATAGAGGGGGGTCTCCTGCTTGGCATTCCTCTCTATTAGATAGAGCAGAAAGCCACTAACAGAAAATGGCGTCTGCTCTGGGGGGGACTGAGGACACACATCTTTGATGGCGCTGAATCACATAGGGAGAGTGCCAGGGAATGCAGGGAAGAGGAGTAGGTGGTTCAATAAGTGAAAAAATGCCCAGGAGCGTGATTGGGTCAAGTTGGCTGGATGACCTGTTGAGACAGAAAGATGGTGAAGCTGTTGCAACGGCCCCTGGACCTGCGGCTGGAGAGACGAGAGGTAGGCCGCAGCGAATTACCTGCCCTCCCGTTATATAAAGCCCAAGTCCCCTTCCCAGGGCTGTCCGCTCAGCAGGGGCTGCTCTCCCCGTCAGCGTGGGGAGGCACACAGGTCGGGCCCGGCCTGTCTCGCCTTCTACATCCTCTGGGGAGGTGGTTCCTCCTTCCCCTATCCCTCTCAGTGTGTCCAGCATCCCTCCCCAGGCTGTACACCTCCCCCTACTCACACGGGCAACGGCTGGAGTGTAGTGCCGCCGGTTGTTGTCAGCCGCTACCTGCCTGCTGTGCTCCAATGGGGGTGGGGCGGCTCCGGAGGATATGCCCGCCATGGTGGCCTACCACGAGGCCTGCGCAGCGGAGATGGGCCGCGCAGGTGCATATAGTGCGGCTTACACCACTGATCTAGTGACCCGTGTCGCTGCACCTCCGCTTCTGCTGGGATCAGGTGAGGAGACAGGGGCAGCGGTGACTGTGTTAGGAGATGTTGGGGGAAGGAGGTGTGGCGGAACGGAAGTGGTGTTCTGGCACCAAGTGTTCTTAAATGTAGCCCGGTGATCGGCCCCGGCATCGTCCCTTTATTCCCCTCTATTTCCCTACCTGGACTCTCCCATTATTCCCTTCTATCTCCGCTCATAGAATTTCCCCTTTTGGACTGTTCTGTGCGCAGGAGGCGTGGCTGGTGTTGCATGACAGTTGGTAGAAAAAAGCAGTTGGAGGTTGGAATCAGCCATTTACAGACGGGGTATGCAGGGTCCAGAGTAAAGAAAGAAAGCAGAGTATTTACCATCAACCAATAGACTTTATCACAGCGAGTGGTATGTGTACTGTGCCCCTCTGTGTCTCCCTCAAATAAATACGCTGTTTTAACTGTTAAACTATTTTCTGCGTCCGCCTGGATTATTTCACCCACAACGACGATACCAAATACCCGGTATCATCCCATTTGGTGGCAGCGGTGGGATAATAATACAGCCCGTACAACGGGGAAGCGGCAGGGGACAAGTAATCCTGGTAATAAATCCAGTGCTTCGCGGCCAGATAGTAAATAATAGCAGAGGGAGTGCACACGGGATACGACGCCTGCTTTGACCCCAGATATGTCTTTTGACAGCCAACATGTTCCAGTGGACCCCAGCAGCCCCTACCTCAAAAACACAAAGAGGACACTGCAGGAGCTTTGCCACGTTCGAGGGATCCAGTTTGAGTCGACTGAGGTAAAGACCGTGCTGGCAAGCAAGCTCATTGTGTGGGACAGAGCACACCATGAGTTAAGTGACGAAGAAGATGACAAGAAAGAGGGGAACGGCCCCTGCGACCGATCTGACAGTAGGGGGTCCCTACACAGAACCCCCTCCTCGGCCACCGCCACTCTCATAGGTGAGATGCTAGCCGCCCTGGGCCCTTATTGTACCGAGAACGAGAGAGCCTGCGTAATGGAGTCGGTGTTCCGGATCCCTGTGCGAATCTCTATCCTGAGTGCCTCAGCGCCCCAGACACCCAGCGGCTACGGAGGGCCACACCTGCGGTTCAGCGACATGCTCACCTTTAACGAGGCCACCACGGACATTGACACGCACCTCCATGTATTTGAGTCTATCATGGAGGTGCATACCAATCCGACCTCGGAATGGGCAAAGTATGCGGGCCCCAGCCTAACGGGCAAAGCCTTGGAAGTTTATCGGGCGCTAAGTGTGGAGGACTGCCATGATTATTCCCACCTGAAGGAGGCCCTGCTCCAGCACTTCGCCATCACCCCAGAGACCTACCAAATCAAGTTCCAGACCATGGGGCGCCCGGCCCACAGCACCCTTCCATAGTTTGCTACCCAGCTACTGCAGAGCTGCACTAAGAGGCTATGGGGAAAATAGGCGAACAGCGCAGAAGCTATTGAGAGTCTCTTCATCCTGGAGCAGCTCCTCCTGAAGATGAACCCCGAGATTCGTGAATGGGTCACTGACCGGAGCCCAGACACCCCAACGCAAGCAGCTACCCTGGCGGACGAGTTCGTGGCCAACCGGCCCAGATGGAGAGGTACCAGCCGTCCTGACCCTTGACCTACTCAGCATTCTCCGCCCTGTCCCGAGGGGCCATCTCTACTGCCACTGAGTCCCTCGTTCCAGCCCGAGCCAGCCGTAGTCCCTCCAAGGGGATGGGACCTTCCGGAGATCCGCCGCAACCAAGCTGGGCACATGAAACGCAACTGCCCGCGGAAAAGAGCCCCGCTCCCAGGGCCATGCCAGGCCCCACACTATGTTGCTCACCTCCAAGAGATGGATGATTCCCTTTGTGAGCACAACTACCTCTTAGATGCACCTGAGGTGGAGGAAGCCTTCCATGTTGCAGGCCATGTGGATCAAGATACCCTGGCCAATATGCTAAGCCATTTCCAGCTAATTGTGGTGGGTCATCAGGTCATCCAGGGGCTCAGGGATTTGGGTACCTCCCTCACCCTTGTGCGCCCTGATTTAGTTCCATTATCCCAGATCCTGAGAGATCGACGTGTCAATGTCATCCTGGCCCGTGGCTAGTAGATCCACATCTCCCTGGCCCGAGTGTTCATGGACTGGGGTGCCAGCCAGGGAATGGTCATCGTGGCCTGATGGAAGGCCTCACCACTGCAGTCCTCTTGGGGAATGATTTGGAGAACGGCCTCTCTAGCCAATTCGTGGCTTCAGTTACCCGCAGCCAAGCTCCGGTCTCAGCAATCCCGCTCCCAGAACCACCGGTGGTAAGTGAACCAACCTCTGACATTGCAAACACCACAGATGAGACTGACTGTTAGGTAGACTTGGGGGAGATGGATAGAGCAGAGTTCCGGACTGCCCACGCGACTGACCCCTCCTTAGCCCCAGCCCATAGCGCTGCAGATCAAACCCCTGTAGGATTATTATATAGCATAAAACCCATGACCTCACCTGAGGCCCCATGAACCGCCACTAAGCAACTGATGGTGCCCTTGCGCTACCGTTCCCACTTGCTCTCCCTAGCCCATGATATCCCAGCAGCAGGCCACGCCAGTAATCAGAAAACCGGAACCTGGCTCCAGCGAAACACCTTTTGGCCAGGGATGACACAGGACGTACGGCGGTACCGAGCCTCATGCCTCGTATGTCAACGGTTAGGTAGAGTGCCTTGCAGAGTTCCGCTCCAGTCCAGGCCCATTATCGTGGAACCCTTCCAGCGGGTAGCCATAGACCTGATAGGGCTGCTACCCAACCCCAGCCGTAGTGGGAAGCGCTACATATTAACGCTGGTAGATTTCACTACTCTCATCCCTGAATGCGGAGCACGTCGCCCAAGGCCTGGTGGACATATTCAGTAGGGTAGGGTTCCCGCAGGAGGTGCTGACCGACCAAGGCTCCCAATTCCAAGGGGAACTGATGCAGTCCCTTTGGAATCGGTTCAGGGTACGTCCACTAAGGACTACCACCTATCACGCCCAAACGATCGGACTGTGCGAAAGGTTCAATGGAACCCTCAAGCAATTGCTGCTCCGGTATGTCCACGCGGAGGGGAAGGAGTGCAAACGCTCTCTTCAGCAGCTTCTCTTCGCTTATAGAGAGGTGTCTACCGGGTCCTCCCTTTCGAGTTGATATATACGCGAGGAAGGTCCGAGGGCCCTTGGACTTAGTCCGGGAAGGTTGGGAGGGATCTTTCTCAAGCCCGGAGGCCCCAGTAGTAGAATATGTGCACAACCTGCAGAAACCCCTGGCCTGGCTTGATTTGGCCCATGAGAATTTACGTGTCGCTCAGGGACGCCAGAGGCGAGGTTACGACCAGCGAACTAGGCTAGAAGTGGAAATGAAGGTATTAGTTCTGGTGCCCGGAAAGCATAAGAAGCTGCAAGCCAACTGGGCAGAACCCTTCACAGTAGTTGGACGGCATGGGGAAACTAACTACTCAGTAGTCCTAGTCAAAGAAAGGACCAGGATACGCATGTATCATATTAACAGATTAAAAGCCATCCCAACACATGATGACCATCCAATTGCCAGGAGGATCTTTTGAATCAAGGTCTGACGATCCCCAAAGGCTTCAGCATGGAGCATGATGAATTTATAATGTAGAAACGTCAAACCCAGAGCTGAAAAGGAGAAAATTAGCCAAATAAATCCTGTACCACGTGTAAAACAACCTAATAACATCTATGAAGCGCGGACCAAGCACTAAACCCAACAAGAAGCCTTCAATAACGGACGGGAACATTTATCTGCATCGTCTAATCCGGACAATTATTATCAATTGAAATTAACAAAACTTTATTTATTTTTTTAGAGAAATCTGATTAGTACTGCAGGCTGAGATGGGGGCAGGGTGCGACTGATGCCAAGTCTGAGTCACGTCTGACAGTCTGGTTGCTAGGGATACACTACCTAACTACCACAGTCTTGTCCAGCAATGAGTCCCTAGCAACCAGCCTGCGTCTCTCACTGACTCACAAAAGTAGGTTTGACCCCAGAGTAATATAATCAGATATAAGACCTTTTTATAATAATCCGCCATCCCCCAGAAGTAAGAGCATATTATAATCACTTCCGTGATATTTATTTACAGGCAATGGCCATTCCTATGAATCCTATTCTAAACAGGATATTTTCGGGAAAGAAATTTCTCGTTTCACTATAAAACAAAAAATGAAAACGCTCAATGTTAAATAATATTAATGAAATTATCAGAATTGTTTTATCTTAATAATCAGCAGTCTGATAATAATCTATAGGACTGGGGGGGATGCGTTTCTCTGTCCTCTTGCAGTCCCTCTGGATAATGGAAGCCATTTTGTTAATTAGATATTTCCTTCTTATTTAAGTAATTACCTTATACATTCCCAAACTATAAAATAAGATTCATATAATTCTCCATCTTACCTGATGTACATCAGTGAGGGGGGGGGGGATTGCTGCTGATAACAGTCAGTGTGTAACTACCAGAGAGCCAGGCCACACACCAAAAGGCCAAGAGGATGGAGAAGAATCCCAATTCATTGATTTCCATAATAGTGAAAAGTCGCCATTTTAGCGTATTTTTTCACAGAGGTCAATGTAAGGTTATCTGTTATACCGTGCTAATAAAAATATTTACGTCAGTGATTGTTAGCCATAAAATGAATTACCTCAGGCACTTACATGCGATCTAATACACAGAAGAAAGCTGCTTTAACCCCTTCAGGACGCAGCCTGATTTGGCCATGAAAACGAAGCCGATATCTGCTTGGCTGTGGCACGCCATTCCACCTCATTGTATAAAACTGGAAACAGGAGAAAGTAAACCTGTAACTATATGGACAAATCTACTAATATTTAAAAAATATTTTTAGATGATAATGGAGACAGTAGTGACCATAACAGCTAAACCCAGTGGTAGTAGTCATCATTGTCTGGGCAAGATCCAAGGGGGCAGAGAGTGGGTAGTGGACTGGTTATTTCCTCACATTTATAGGGAGTCCACTTTTAATAGTGTTTGGATATTGGATATTCTCTACCTGCAATCTATATACATGCATTTTAGGATATACAACACATTGACCTGACATGGAAGATTAGGGCTGGATCTTGTGTGTTTGTGGTTTGGGGTGAGTGGTCAGATGAAACCGTCTCACGTCACCGTCCACGATGGTCCTCTTTATGCTCCACAGTCCTGGTTCTTCTCCCTCTTGGAGATGGTGAAGCTTTTCAAGGTTACTGTCATACATAAACTCTAAGAAAAGAAACAAATATCCACATTATAAACCCCATGATTGTAGAGATGAATAATAATGTTATTACGAGGTCTGGTATACGAGGTGATAATGAGGTGACGTCTACTGACCTGCATATTCTGATAGTAGCTCAATACATTCACCAGAATGAGGACCAACGTCGACCACTCTATGATCTTTGCTGTCATTTCACTGATTAGTGATAAAATATCAAAATTAATATAGAAATAATTGCGCAAAACAAGAACTTTCCACCCCGACCGAGGTTTGGCTGCATTCATGTTTATTGCATGGAGTCATGTGACTGATGGCGATGCCAAAATGGACCTGACCCATTGTCATGTGACACCACATCCATTACATTGCGGACGTCACGATCACCATGGTGCAGAGAATGAGCACTAAGATTATAGGTCCAATTGTTTTCCTATAGAACGGCTTCTAGGGGTGCAAATAAAACCATCCAATGATCCAGAATTTTTGATAATCTCATTAATGCCGGATTAAAGGAATTTTACATCCACTGGTTTGTATCAGCGGCTCAGCATGTCAATAACTTGATATTATGTATGAGATATACTGTACATACCTTTACACACTGATCTCCAGCGCACAGTTGGGTGTATACTGATACCCTACCTTCCAATGTCTGGTAATTTATTATATAGAAAAATAACGTTTATTATGTTTATTAAGTGTCTTATAGGATTTACTACATATTTATGTGAGATAAATGTTAATATAATACATATATAACAATGACATTACCGCTGCTTTCTATTCAGTATCTTCCTGCAAGAAGCTGAACAATGTTACCAGATGATGCTGCGTTATACCAGCATGTCGCCATCTGACGGCGGAGATCAGAAAATGAAGGGATATGATAACCTCAGGATCAGATTTTTTCGACATGTGAACCTAAAGACAAGGATGCTTGGATTCCATTCAAATATTAATTAAGAACTGATACATGGAACTACTAATGTCACAGCCATTATGCAGGACTCCAGTCTGAAATGGCTGATGACTTTTCTTTTCTTTCATTACTTGTCTCTTTCCTTTTCTTTCCAGCATGGCTGATGAGCTCTTACAGCAAGTTGCCCAGCGGGTGGCAGTCAAAGGCACCACCTGGCTGGAGGACCTATTGAGACAGAAAGATGGTGAAGCTGTTGCAATGGCCCCTGGACCTGCGGCTGGAGAGACCAGAGGTAGGCCGCATCACATTACCTGCCCTCCTGTTAGATTAAGCCCAAGTCCCCTTCCTAGGGCTGCCCTATCAGCAGGGGCTGCTCTCCCCGTCAGCGTGGGGAGGCACACAGGTCGAGCCCGGCCTGTCTCTCCTTCTACATCCTCTGGGGAGGTGGTTCCCCCTTCCCCTACCCCTGTTAGTTTGTCCAGCCTCCCCCCTACTCACACGGGTAACAGCCGGAATGTAGTGCCGCCGGTTGTTGTCAGCCGGGTGGCGCATGGCGCTTCCGCTACCTACCCGCCGTGCTCCGATGGGGGTGGGGTGGCTCCGGAGAACATGGCCGATTTTCGGGAAAATAATTTCCTGTTTCACTATAAAACGAAAACGCTCAATGTTAAATAATATCGAAAAATTTTCAGAATTGTTTCATCTTAATAATCAGCAGTCAGATAATAATCTATAGGACTGAGGGGATGTGTTTCTCTGTCCTCTTGCGGCCCCTCTGGGTAATGGAAGCCATTTTGTTAATTAGATATTTCCTCCTTATTTAAGTAATTACCTTATACATTCCCAAACTATAAAAGTCGTGTAATTCTCCATCTTACCTAATGTACATCAGTGGGGGGGCATGGCTGTTGATAACAGTCAGGGTGTAGCTACCAGAGAGCCAGGCCACACACCAAAAGGCCAAGAAGATGGTGAAGAATCCCAGTCCATTGATTTCCATAATAATGAAAAGTCGCCAATAAATTAGCAAATCGCACTCTGTGTCAATTCACAGAAAGTAAGACCGGGTAGCTGTCAGGGGAATATTTATAACCCCTCGTCATCTCTCTGACATCATAGCTCCGTGATGTCATCATGATGTCACAGTAAGGCCAGTTCTGCTGCTGTCAGGGGAGTTCCCAACTTCTCGGCTCTCTGTGACATCATAGCTCAGTGATGTCATCGTGATGTCACAGTAAAGTCAGTTGTGATCTGGAGCTGCCATGGTTTAGTATCAGTTATGATCTTATTTCTAGTATTACAGACCCCAGAACACAAGTCATTGATGTAGTGACATTTTAGCGTATTTTTTCACAGAGGTCAATGTAAGGTTATCTGTTATACCGTGCTAATAAAAAGTATTTACATCAGTAATTGTTAGCCATAACATGAATTACCTCAGGCACTTACATGCGATCTAATACAGAGAAGAAAGCTGCTTTAACTCCTTGAGGACGCAGCCTGTTTTGGCCATGAACACAAAGCCGATATTTTAAAATCTGACATGAGTCACTTTATGTGGTAATAACTTGGGAATGCTTTTACCTATCCCAGTGATTTTGAGACTGTTTTCTTGGGACATGTTGTACTTTATATTAGTGGAAAAGTTTGGTCGATAAATTCAGTATATATTTGTGAAAAACACGAAAATTTAGAGAAAATTTACAAAAATTATGATTTTTCTATAAAATTTAAATATACCACACAAAATAGTTACTAGTTAACATTTTCCATATCTCTACTTTTTGTTTGCATAGTTCTTTAAACGTCCTTTTCATTTTTCTAGGACGTTACAAGGCTTAGAACTTTAGCAGCAATTTCTCACAGTTTCAAGAAAGTTTCAAAAGGCTATTTTTTCACGGACCAGTTCAGTTCTCAAGTGGCTTTGAGGGCCTTATATATTAGAAACCCCCAATAAGTCTCCCAATTTTAAAAACTTCACCCCTCAAAGTATTCAAAACAGCATTTAGAAAGTTTCTTTACCCTTTAGACGTTTCACAGGAATTAAAGATATTAGAATTTAAATTTACAAATGTATTTATTTTTTTGCAGAAATTCGTTTTTAATCCATTTTTTTTGTAATACAGAAAGTTTTACCAGAGAAACACAACTCAATATTTATTTAGAAATATCCCACATGTGTCCCTAGTGTAGTAATAGACTGAAACACAGGCCTCAGAAGCAAAGGAGCACATAGTGGATTTTGGGGCCTTCTTTTTATTAGAATATATTTTAGGCACCATGTCAGGTTTGAAGGGCTCTTGCGTTGCCAAAACAGTGGAAATCCCCAAAAAGTGATCCCATTTGGGAAAATACACGCCTCAAGGAAATTATCTAGGGGTATAGTGAGCATTTTGACCCCACAGGTTTTTTGCAGAAATTATTGAGATTGGGCCGTGAAAAATTAAATCTCCTTTTTTTCAAGAAAATGTAGGTTTAGCTAATTTTTTCTAATTTCTATAAGGACTAAAAGGGAAAAAGGACCGCAGCATTTGTAAAGCAATTTCTCCCGACTACAGCAATACCCCATATGTGGTCATAAACTGCTGTTTGGGCACACGGCAGGGCTCAGAAGGGAAGGAGTGGCATTTGGCTTTTGGAGTGCAGATTTTGCGGGACTGGTTTCTGGGCGCCTGTGGGAACAAAACAGTGGAAACCCCCCAGAAGTGACCACATTTTGGAAACTACACCCCTCAATGCATTCACCTAGGGGTGTAGTGCGCATGTTAACCCCGCAGATGTTTTGTATAAATTATTATGCACTTGATGCTACAGAGTGAAAATGGGATTTATTCCATAGATATGCCAATATGTGGTGCCCAGCTTGTGCCACCAAAACAAGAGAGCGCTCTAATTATTATGCTGTGTGTCCCGGTTTTAGAAACACCCTACATGGGGCATTAATCTTTTGCCTGGACATTTGACAGGGCTCAGGAGTGAAAGTACCATGTAAAATTGAAGCCTAATTTGGCTTAATTTAAAATGTAAAATAAGCCTAATTTACAATATTGGTTCACAATTGCAGAGGCTCAGATGTGAAATAATAAAAGAAACCCCTGAGAAGTGACCCCATTTTGGAAACTGCACCCCTCAAGGCATTTATTAAGGGGTGTAGTGAGAATTTTTACCCTTCAGGACTTTTCCATAAATGAATGCGCTGCGGATGGTGCACTGTAAAAATTTCAATTTTTCCCTAGATATGACATTTCAGTGGCAAATATGCCATGTCCAGTTTATAACACTGGAGACACATCCCAAAAATTGTTAAAAGGGTACTCCCGGCTATGGTGATGCCATGTATGTGGAAGTAAACTGCTGTTTGGGCACACTGTAGGGTTCAGAGGGGAGGGAGCACATTTAGCTTTTGGAGAGCGGATTTTGCTTGGTAGTAGTTTTGTTTGAGTATTGCTGGTGCTTCTGTTTATAATGCGGGACATATGTAAGCTGGGCAGAGTATATAAGGGGCATAGTCAGGTGGTATAATAATGGGGGGGTACATGTAAGCCGGGCAGAGTACATCAGGGGCATAGTCAAGTGACATAATAATGGGCAGAGTACATCAGGAGCATAGTCAGGTGGTATAATAATGTGGGGGTACATGTAAGCTAGGCAGAGTATATCAGGGGCATAGTCAGGTGGTATAATAATGGGGTAAAAAAACAATAAAATGATCCCTAGATGTGTGTTACACTGTGATCGATCCTTTTTGCACAGGCCGGTGTCACACTGATAAATGGTGTCGTTTCTTATCCCCCTTTTGGTCCACACTCCGCACCTTTTCAGTTTGGGGATTTTGCCGGAAAGTGTTGTCCTGGTATAATACGGACGCCCTTGCTTCCAGCAGACATGTTTGGGGCCTCCCCTTCCTGGTTCACTAATCTTAGGGCCTTGATAATTCGCCTCTTGAAACAGAAGAAATGTTCCCCTCGGGCCGGCACAGCTGCATATTTTTATTTCCTGACTTATTGGAGCCTTAAATAATTTTATTTTTCATAGATGTAGTGGTGTGAGGGCTGATTTTTTTGCGGCACGAGCTGTAGTTATTATTGGTACCATTCTGGGGTACATGAGACTTTTTGATCACTTTTTATCCTATTTTTTGGGAGGCAAGCGATCAAAAAACAGCAATTCTGGCAGTTTTTTATTTATTTTTATACAGCGTTCACCACGCGTTATAAATGACATGTTACCTTTATTCTGCGGTCAGTCCGATTCCGGCGATACCTAATTTATAGCACTTTTTTATGTTTTACAACGTTTTGCACAATAAAATTACTTATGTAAAAAGAATGTCTTTTTTCTGTCGCCAAGTTGCGAGAACGTTGTAACTTTTTCATCGGCGGAGCTGTGTGAGGGCTTGTTCTTGGCAGGACGAGCTATAGTTTATATTGGCACCATTTTTGGATACGTGCAACTTTTTGATCACTTTTTATTCCAATATTTATAGGGAAAAGTGACCAAAAAACTGAAATTCTGGTATAGATTTTTACGTTGTTCACAGCGTGGAATAAATGACATATTTTTATAGTTCAGGCCGTCACGGACGCGGCGACACCAAATACGTATGGTTTATTATTATTTTTCAATAATAAAAGACTTGATAAGGGAACTGGACGATTGTATTTTATTTTATTACTTGAAACTTTTATTATGTTTTAAAACTTTTTTTTTTTACACATTTTTTTAAGTCCCACCAGGAGACTAGAAGGTCCAACTGTCAGATTTTTTTTTTCTCTAATACATTGCACTACCTATATAGTGCAATGTATTAGATCTGTCAGTCATTCAGTGACAGCAAGCCGATTAGAGCGGGTCCTGAATGGCTTCCGTGCTAGGTAGACCAGGAGGCCAGTATAAGGGTATGTGCACACACACTAATTACGTCCGTAATATACGGACGTAATTTGGCAGCAAGTACCGGACCGAACACAGTGCAGGGAGACGGGCTCCTAGCATCATAGTTATATACGATGCTAGGAGTCCCTGCCTCTCCGTGGAACTACTGTCCCGTACTGAAAACATGATTACAGTACGGGACAGTTGTCCTGCAGCGAGGCAGGGACTCCTAGCATCGTACATAAGTATGATGCTAGGAGCCCGGCTCAATGCACTGTGTTCGGTCCGGGACTTGCGGCCGAAATACGTCCGTCAATTACGGACGTAATTAGTGTGTGTGCACATACCCTTAGGCAATTTCATAGCTGGGGTTCTGATGAGCTGCAAACACCTTAAACGCAGCAATCGCTTTTGACTGCTGCATTAACAGAGTTAATGGCGGGGATCTAAGCTGTTTTCGGTCCTCGCCATTACAGTCAGATGTCAGCTGCTGAGTCGGTGCCACGCATTTGGCGTATGGCTAAGGCAAAATGCGGGAAGGGGTTAATGTCCTCCCTGACTGACCTCAGTTGTGCCCGCCCTCCCCCCCCTCCCCAGCATTGCATTGTGAAGCTCTGGCAGATCTTTTTCTATGTTGTGTCTCATTTTATACCGTTTCCTCAGCAGAAATAAGCTGCTGTTCACACTGGAGCTGTCGTGCAGCTTTTGCAGCGCTGTCATGTCTGATGTGGATACGTTGCTCGAATCAATGGCCTCGAACCTGTGGCGTCAAATTTATACCTGAGGAGGCTATAAAATCAGGCACTTGGGGCTATAATAATCTGCAGCTACCCGTGATAATCCGGGCATAGCAGGACCTGAGACTCATCTGCGCTGACGGGGGGTTCAGAGTCAGTTTCTGACAGGCGATGACAGGTCTGATGACAGGCGATGACAGGTCTGATGAGAGGCAATGACGGGTCTGATGACAGGCGATGACAGGTGATGACAGGTCTGATGACAGGCGATGACAGGTCTGATGACAGGCGATGACAGGTCTGATGAGAGGCGATGACGGGTCTGATGACAGATGATGACAGGTCTGATGACAGGCGATGACAGGTCTGATGACGGGTCTGATGACAGGCGATGACAGGTCTGATGACCGTTGTTGTTTTTTTTATAATTCAACTGAACAATAGGAGCGGAGCGTCCACCAGTGACCCTGCTGTATTTAAAAGCGTGGATACCCTACCTACCTACCAAATTCTAAATGAGAGGTGTCATTGCTACCTAACCAGGATCTCGGGCAGTGGGCAATCTAGGGGTATACAGTATAATAACCTTATGGTGGTCCCTGTCTATTTATCTGGTCCCAGTCCTTATAATTGATCCCTGGTCCCTGTAGTAATGGCCCCCACACGTCCTCTCTGGATAGTGACATTTCCACTTTATCCTTCCATTGCTGGTGATTGTCAGGGCTCAGTTGGGCCGCTGTCAGTGTCAGCTCTGAGCTGCCGCCATCTTCCTTATATGTCTCCTGTATTCAGGAGGTGAGACCTCGGGGTGATTCCTGCTATCAGTCGGGTCACTGAGCTGTTCTGCTCCTCGTCTGGGCCCAGAACCTGTTGCAGTATTTGCAGCTTTCAGCAGCAGTCAGACATTGTGGGAGAATAAGACTGGGACAGACAGCAACCGACATCAGGAACAACATCAAGATGGAGAATACCAGAGATAACACATCATCACCAGAGGAGCTGCACAGGGATAACAACTAATAGTTACCACAGCGCCATCTACTGTCAGTGAGAGATAGTTCCTCCAGCATTCAGCTGCAGATGTTGTAATATTCCAGCACTGACTCCTAGGAAGGGGGGGGGGCGTTCAGGGGGATCAAGTTTAGAGTTGTTTCCCTCATACACCCTGAAGTGATGGGTATACCCGGGGCACTCCCACAGATTTTATATCATTTAACCCCTTAATAACCAGCCTATTTTAGACCTTAATGACCAAGCCATTTTTTACGTTTTTCCATCGTCTCATTCAAAGAGCTATAGCCTTTTCATTTTTGCGTCGACATAGCTGTATAACGTCTTATTACAAGTTGTAATTTTTAATAGCACCATTTTGGGGTACATAGAATTGATTAAATTTTATTATTTTTTTTTTTTGGGGGGGGAATAGAAAAAAAACAGCAATTTGACCACACTTTTTTGCGTCCTAAATTTACGCCGTTTACCGTGTGGTATAAATAACACAATAACTTTATTCAGCGGGTTGTTGCGATTGCAATGACACCAAATTTGTATAGTTTTTGTATGTTTTACTACTTTTTGACAGTGAAAATGCTTTTTTTTTCTGCCGATGCAATTGTATGAGGGCTTTTTTTTTGCGGGACGACTTGTAGTTTTTATCGGCACCATTTTGGAGTAGATGCGACTGTTTGATCACTTTTTATCACATTTTTTTTAAGGCTGGATTCAAAGAAAAAAGCTATTTTTGAATGTTTTTTTATTTTATTTTTTGCGACGTTCACCGTGCGGGTTAAATGATGTAATAACTTTATAGTCGGGGTCGTTACGGACGCGGCGATATCAAATATGTGTAACTTTTTTACTTTATTTTGCTTGTTAATAATAAAGCAGTTTGTAAGGGGGAAAAGTTGGGTTTTTAATTTTTTTTTTTCACTTTTTATGAAACTTTTTTTTAACTTTTTACTTGTCCCACTAGGGGACCCTACTATGTGATTATCCTTATTATCCTTCTGTATTGCAGTGTATTATGCCTGTCCGTGTAAAACGTACAGGCATCTGCTAGCTCATTCCAGAGGCATGATCTAGCAGGCATTCACTAAAGGCAGACCTGGGGGCCTTTATTAGGAGACACAGACACTCGGCGATCTTATCGGTGTCGGTGGGATGAGAGGGAGCTCCCTCCTTCTTTCCAAAACTAGATGCGGTGCACGCTATTTAGCACAGCATCTAAGGGGTTAAACGGGTGAGATCGATACTAATATCGATCTCATCCGGTCGAGCAGGGACGCCCCCAGCCCTCAGCTACCGCTGGCAGCTGAGAGCAGGGAGATTTGACAGATCCCTGCTCTGTTTACTTATTCCGTTGCAGCGATGTAAAAAGTCTATGGCATCGGAATAAGGCCCGTTAGTGACCGACGTAAAAAGTCTATGGGCCGGTCACTAACGGGTTAATAACGTACCGGCCCTTTTGTTTGGAAGGTGCGGCCTAAACCTGAGTCTTCCCTTAAAACAGACAAGGGATTCATCCACCGCCATATTCTGTTTAGGGATATCATTTTGGGAAAATGTTTGATAATAATGGTCAATTATTGGCCTTATTTTGAAAGACAAAACGGTCAACATTTGGGGCATCTGGGGGGGGGGCAGCGACTGTTACCTCTAAAATGCAGGAATTTAATTATCTCCTCAAAGCGTGTCCTGCTCATTATTGTGCGGTGGAGAGGGGGGGGGGCTATATAATATATCAGAGGACCAGTCATCTCTAATAGGGGGCTTTTTATAATGTCAAAACTTAAAAACATGCCCCAGAATGTATGCAGCTCTGCTGTAATTGTTGGAGTACAATTTCGGCCTCTGGCATAGTAGGGGGTCAGCGTTTTGGGAGATAAACGGAGCAGCATAGATGTTCGTCTGCTCAACCAATAAATGTATTAGGGAGTCCAAAAAAAAAGGGGAAAAAAATCAATGGCCTCGAACCTGTGGCATCAAATTTATACCTGAGGAGGCTGTAAAATCAGGCACTTGGGGCTATAATTATCTGCAGCTACCCGTGATAATCCCGGCATAGCAGGACCTGCGACTCTTCCGCGCTGACGGGGGGTTCAGAGTCAGTTTCTCTAGATACGGATTCAGATGAAATCACAAACTGCTTCACCTTCACCTGCTGAGTCTGTATCTGAGCATAACATTTGGTTTGCCTCATCAGCGGTGTAAAGCCTATGGGCCATATTTTATATTTCTAACTAGAGATGACAAGCGATGACAGGTCTGATGACAGGCGATGATAGGTCTGATGACAGGTCTGATGACAGGCGATGACAGGTCTGATGACAGGCGATGATAGGTCTGATGACAGGCGATGACAGGTCTGATGACAGGCGATGACAGGTGATGACAGGTCTGATGACAGGCAAAGACAGATCTGATGACAGGCGATGATAGGTCTGATGACAGGCGATGACAGGTCTGATGACAGGTCTGATGACAGGCGATGACAGGTCTGATGACCGTTGTTTTTTTTTTTTTAATTTCAACTGAACAATAGGAGCGGAGCGTCCACCAGTGACCCTGCTGTATTTAAAAGTGGGGATACCCTACCTACCTACCAAATTCTAAATGAGAGGGTCATTGGTACCTAACCAGGACCTCGGGCAGTGGGTAATCTAGGGGTATACAGCTGGGTACAGGGGATGAGAGGCGATGACGGGTCTGAGGACAGGTTTGGTGACACTGATCACCAGATGATGGTAGTTGTAGTGTTTTATCAGCTGGTGAGGGGACTGATCGCCAGCTTTATGTACATTTTTATCTCTATCTACACAGCATCTGGCTCTGTCAGGCTCCAGGACACAGTTGAGCCCTCACAGAGCAGGAGATGCTGGTAAAATAATACTTCTGCGTTGTGATTGGCCAGTCAGTACAGACTGGCCAATCACAGCGCTTAGGGCACTGGACCATTCTCATTGGTCCCATGCCGGCATCTTCTGCCCGGCAACTCTGCTTTAGATCTGATTTGCCGGTTCGGTCACTGTGTCGCTTCACACAGTGACAGTTTAAAGTCCTGACTTGCCTGGTACATAGGACGGCAGTAAGTTACTTGCAATACCGAAGTACCAGACACGTCATTTTGCGAGAAGGGGTTAATGTGACAGTGCCCCTCCCCCTTTACCTACAGGGCCCCTGCTTTATAGAGAAACAGTATAGAAAAGACATGGAGGCGTTGTCCATAGCAACCAATCAGATTCCTGGTTTTATTTTTCTAAGACAGGTTTGAAAATGAAACAAGTGATCTGATTGGTTGCTATGGGCAATGTTTCCATGCTTTATACCTGCTCATTTTTCGACTCCACATCTTCCCAGAAGTAACCGGCGGGTCCTCATAGGCTTGCTGTCAGTGAATAACTGACAGCGCTAATACACTGCACTACGTATGTAGTGCAGTGTATTAGAGCAGCGATGGGGGCATCAGGTCCTCAAGTGTCAAGTAAAAAAAAAAAGCTAAACTGCCTTTTTCCCATAACAAGTCTTTTATTATGGGAAAAAACTTTACATTTTTTAAAAAACTATACATAATTGGTATCGCCGAGTCCGTAATGACCCAAGCTACAAAACTGTTATGTAATTTATCCCGCACTGTGAACGCCGTAAGAAAAACCATGAAAAACAACGCCAGAATCTTTGTTTTTAGGTCACATCTCTTCCCAAAAAATGCTATAAAAAGTGATCAAAAAGTCATAATAAATCTAAAATAGTACTAATAAAAACGACAATCCGTCCCGCAAAAAATAATCCCTGACACAGCTTTGTCCACGCAAAAATAAAAACCTTATGGGTCTTAGAATATGGCGACACAGAAAACCAATGATTTTATAAAAAAAAGTGATTTTATTGTGCAAAAGCCGCAATACATAAAAAAAACTATATAAATTTGGTATCGCCGTAATCGTATCGACCCGCAGAATAAAGCGAACATGTAATTTATGGCGCACTGTGGATGCCGAAAAAAAACCCAATAAAACACTATTCCAGAATTGCTTGTTTTTGATAATTTCCTTTACCAAAAAATGAAATAAAAAGTGATCAAAAAGTCGTATGTGTTCCAAAATGGTACCAATAAAATCTTCAGCCCGTCTCGCAAAAAACAAGCCCGCACACCGCTCAATCAACTGAAAAACAAAAAAGTTACGGCACTAGTAATGCGGTGATGAAAAACATCTCAATGCGCAGGCCGGAGGGGAACATTCCTTCAGTTTCAGGGTCCTAGTATTTAGGAACTAGGAAAGGGCAGGGACATAGCACATCCGCTGGAAGCGAGGACGCCCGTATTATACCAGCGCAAAACTTTCCCAGTAATATTTCCCAAACTACGAAGGAGAAAAAGTCCCCAAAAGGTGCAGAGCGTTACAGAAGGGGGATAAGAAAGAAAACCGTTTATCAGTGTGACACCGGCCTGCGCATAACGGATCGCTTCACAGCATAACACACATCTATGGAGAATTGTATTATTTACCCCATTATTATACCCTCTTATCATGCCCTGATGTACTCTGCCCAGGTTACATATGCCACCACATTATAAACTGAAATACCAGTAATACTCAAACAAAACTACCAAGCAAAATCCATGCTCAAAATGGCGGTCTTTCCCTTCTTGCCCTACAGTGTGCCCAAACAGCAATTTATGTCCACAAGTAAGGCATTACCATACCCTGGAGAACCCGCTTAACAATTTATGTGGTAAGATTCTCCAGTGGCACAAGCTGGGCACAACATATTGTGCGGTGAATGGGCAGATCAGTGGAAAAATTGCAATTTTCACTTTGCACCATCCACTGCGTATTAATTTCTGAAAAATACCTGGAGCCTAAATTCTCACTACTACCACATATGGGGTGTTACTGTACTCGGGAGAAATTGCTTTACAAATGTTGGGGTGCTTTTTCTTCTTTATTCCTTCTGAAAATGAAAAATGTTGATCTAAAACTACATTTTATTGGAAAAAATTCATATTTCATTTTCACTGCTTAATTCTAATTAATTCAGCAAAAAACCTTTGGGATCAAAATTCTCAGTATACCCCTAGATGATTCTTCAGGTTGCAGTTTCCCAAATGGAGTCACTTTTGGGGTGTTTCCACTGTACTACAGGGGCTCAGCAAACGTGACATGACGCCCAGAAACCATTCCAAATGGTGCTCCTTCCCTTCTGAGCCCTACCCTGTGTACAAACAGCAGTTTATGACCACATATCAGGTATTGTTTTACTCGGCAGAAATTGCTTTACAAAAGTTGTTGTGCTTTTTCTCCTTCTGTCGATTTTCATTTTCACGGCCTACTTCCAATAATTTCTATAAAACACCTGCGGGGTCAAAATGCTCACTATACCGCTAGATAATTTCCTTAAGGGGTATAGTTTCCAAACTGAGGACACTTGATGGGGGTTTCCACTGTTTTGTCCCCTCAGCGGCTTTACAAATGTGACATGGCCTCCGCAAAACATTCCAGCTAAATTTGAGTTCCAAAAGCAAAATGGCGCTCTTTCCCTTCTAAACCCCGCCGTGTGTCCAAACAGTCATTTATTTCCACATGTGGGGTACTGTTTTATTAGAGAGAAATTGCTTTACAAATGCTTTCTCTCCTTTAGTCCTCGTGGAAATGAATAAAAAATTAGCTAAACCTATGGCCTAATTCCAAAAATTCCTGCAAAAAAACTGTTAGGTCAAGATGCTTACTATACCCCTAAATAAATTCCTCGAGGGGCGTAGTTTCCCAAATGGGTTCACTTTTGGGGGGTTTCAACTGTTTTGGTACCACAAAAAAACAGCAATTCTGGCAGTTTTTTAGTTTTTTTTACACAGCGTTCACCACGCGTTATAAATGACATGTTACCTTTATTCTGCGGTCAGTCCGATTCCGGCGATACCTAATTTATGGCCCTTTTTATGTTTTACAACGTTTTGCACAATAAAATTACTTATGTAAAAAGAATGTCTTTTTTCTGTCGCCAAGTTCTGAGAACGTTGTAACTTTTTCATCGGCGGAGCTGTGTGAGGGCTTGTTCTTGGCAGGACGAGCTATAGTTTATATTGGCACCATTTTTGGATACGTGCAACTTTTTGATCACTTTTTATTCCAATATTTATAGGGAAAAGTGACGAAAAAACTGGAATTCTGGTATAGATTTTTACGTTGTTCACCGCGTGGAATAAATGACATATTTTTATAGTTCAGGCCGTTACGGACGCGGCGACACCAAATACGTATGGTTTATTATTATTTTTCAATAATAAAAGACTTGATAAGGGAACTGGACGATTGTATTTTATTTTATTACGTGAAACTTTTATTATATGTTTTAAAACTTTTTTTTTTTACACATTTTTTTAAGTCCCACCAGGAGACTAGAAGGTCCAACTGTCAGATTTTTTTTTTCTCTAATACATTGCACTACCTATATAGTGCAATGTATTAGATCTGTCAGTCATTCAGTGACAGCAAGCCGATTAGAGCGGGTCCTGAATGGCTTCCGTGCTAGGTAGACCAGGAGGCCAGTATTAGGCAATTTCATAGCTGGGGTTCTGATGAGCTGCAAACACCTTAAACGCAGCAATCACTTTTGACCGCTGCATTAAAAGAGTTAATGGCGGGGATCTAAGCTAATTTCGGTCCTCGCCATTACAGTCAGATGTCAGCTTCTGAGTCAGTGCCACGCATTTGGCATATGGCTACGGCAAAATGCGGGAAGGGGTTAATGTCCTCCCTGACTGACCTTAGTTGTGCCCCCCCCCCCCCAGCATTGCTTTGTGAAGCTCCTGCAGATCTTTTTCTATGTTGTGTCTCATTTTATACCGTTTCCTCAGCAGAAATAAGCTGCTGTTCACACTGGAGCTGTCGTGCAGCTTTTGCAGCGCTGTCATGTCTGATGTGGATACGTTGCTCGAATCACTGGCCTCGAACCTGTGGCATCAAATTTATATCTGAGGAGGCTTTAAAATCAGGCACTTGGGGCTATAATAATCTGCAGCTACCCGTGATAATCCGGGCATAGCAGGACCTGCGACTCATCCGCACTGACGGGGGGTTCAGAGTCAGTTTCTGACAGGCGTTGACAGGTCTGATGACAGGTGATGACAGGACTGATGACAGGTCTGATGACAGGTCTGATGACAGGCGATGACAGGTCTGATGACAGGTCTGATGAGAGGCGATGACAGGTCTGATGAGAGGCGATGACAGGTCTGATGAGAGGCGATGACGGGTCTGATGACAGGCGATGACAGATCTGATGACAGGCGATGACGGGTCTGATGACAGGCGATGACGGGTCTGATGACCGTTGTTGTTTTTTTTATATTTCAACTGAACAATAGGAGCGGAGCAACCACCAGTGACCCTGCTGTATTTAAAAGTGGGGATACCCTACCTACCTACCAAATTCTAAATGAGAGGTGTCATTGCTACCTAACCAGGACCTCGGGCAGTGGGCAATCTAGGGGTATACAGTATAATAACCTTATGGTGGTCCCTGTCTATTTATCTGGTCCCAGTCCTGATAATTGATCTCTGGTCCCTGTAGTAATGGCCCCCACACGTCCTCTCTGGATAGTGACATTTCCTCTTTAACCTTCCATTGCCGGTGATTGTCAGGGCTCAGTTGGGCGGCTGTCAGTGTCAGCTCTGAGCTGCCGCCATCTTCCTTTATATGTCTCCTGTATTCAGGAGGTGAGACCTCGGGGTGATTCCTGCTATCAGTCGGGTCACTGAGCTGTTCTGCTCCTCCTCTGGGCCCAGAACCTGTTGCAGTATTTGCAGCTTTCAGCAGCAGTCAGACATTGTGGGAGAATAAGACTGGGACAGACAGCAACCGACATCAGGAACAACATCAAGATGGAGAATACCAGAGATAACACATCATCACCAGAGGAGCTGCACAGGGATAACAACTAATAGTTACCACAGCGCCATCTACTGTCAGTGAGAGATAGTTCCTCCAGCATTCAGCTGCAGATGTTGTATTATTCCAGCACTGACTCCTAGGAAGGGGGGCGTTCAGGGGGATCAAGTTTAGAGTTGTTTCCCTCATACACCCTGAAGTGATGGGTATACCCGGGGCACTCCCACAGATTTTATATCATTTAACCCCTTAATGACCAGCCTATTTTAGACCTTAATGACCAAGCCATTTTTTACGTTTTTCCATTGTCTCACTCAAAGAGCTAGTGCCCCCCCCCCTTACCTAAAGGGCCCCTGCTTTATAGAGAAAGAGTATAGAAAAGACATGGAGGCGTTGTCCATAGCAACCAATCAGATTCCTGGTTTTATTTTTCTAAGACAGGTTTGAAAATGAAAGAAGTGATCTGATTGGTTGCTATGGGCAATGTTTCCATGCTTTATACCTGCTCATTTTTCGACTCCACATCTTCCCATAAGTAACCATAGCAACCAATTCAAAAGATGAGAGTTGGTAGGTAGATTGGAGGGTCTGATAAGTGACAACCACAGCCCACCATGCAGTGACAGCCAGAGCCTCTAGAGGCGACAGCTACTGCCACCATTATAGTGACAGCTACTGACCCCAATAATAGTGACAGCTACTGACCCCAATAATAGTGACAGCTACTGACCCCAATAATAGTGACAGCTACTGACCCCAATAATAGTGACAGCTACTGACCCCAATAATAGTGACAGCTACTGACCCCAACAATAGTGACAGCTACTGGCCCCAATAATAGTGACAGCTACTCACCCCAACAATAGTGACAGCTACTGACCCCAATAATAGTGACAGCTACTGACCCCAATAATAGTGACAGCTACTGACCCCAATAATAGTGACAGCTACTGACCCCGATAATAGTGACAGCTACTGAGCCCAATAATAGTGACAGCTACTGACCCCAATAATAGTGACAGCTACTGACCCCAATAATATTGACAGCTACTGACCCCAATAATAGTGACAGCTACTGACCCCAATAATAGTGACAGCTACTGACCCCAATAATAGTGACAGCTACTGACCCCAATAATAGTGACAGCTACTGACCCCAATAATAGTGACAGCTACTGATTCCAATAATAGTGACAGCTACTGACCCCAATAATAGTGACAGCTACTGATTCCAATAATAGTGACAGCTACTGACCCCAATAATAGTGACAGCTACTGACCCCAATAACAGTTTCCTGACATGAACAATAACATATTATTTATGGTGAATGATGAAGGGCATAAAAAACTTCAAAAAACAATAAAAATAAAGATAAATTATTGGAACACTCCGCTTTATTTTTTTTTTTTGCACCCTCCTTTTGTACATTGGTGTTTCAGTGGGGTGCTGTGAGCAAAATACTTACCGATCCCCGCATCTTGTATTTTTCGGGTCCAACGCCGCTCACGTGACCTTCCCCCAGACTTGTCTGAAGTTACTGTGCTTTTGAATAAACCGGAACTCAATGCATTCCTATGGAAGCCAGAACGAGGCCAGAACGAGGCAAGAACGAGGCCAGAACGAGGCTCCATAGGAATGCATTGACTTCCAGGAATTCTGAACAGCAGTGATTCTAGACGAAGTCAGAATGGACACGAAAAACGACAGGATTCGGGGATCGATAAGTATTTCTACACACAGCACTCCAGTGAAACACCAATGTACAAATGGAGGGTGCAATAAAAACAATAAAGTGGAGTTCTTCTTTAAATGCTAATTTAAATTAAATGTACTGCAAAATGGTCACAATGAAGGGAGACAAAAGCGGAAAAAATTATTTGCAGCTTAACCGACAAAATTGGTTGCGACATCAAGGGGTTAATAATTATAGTACATGCAGATCACTGTATAGAGCTTGGCGTCTTTCCCTCCCCCACTCCCTCTCTTGATTTGACTCCTTAATGACACGACCAATTTAGTTTTTTTATTTTCGTTTATTACTATTTGTGGGGTGAAATTAGCAAAAAAAACAAAAAACAAACGCGCCATTTTCTGGGGGATTTTGTTTTTACGGCGTCTATTGTGCGGTAATAACTACATGTTCACTTTATTCTACGGAGTAATACGATTACGGCGATATCGAATTTATATTTTTTTCATGTTTTACCACTTTGTAAAACTATTTGTTAAAAAAATTTGTTTTGTGTCACCAAAATCTGAGAGCCATAACTTTTTTATGTTACCGTTGATTGAGCGATGTGAGAGCTTTTGTTGTTACCATTTTGGGGTGCGACTTTTTGACTAGTTTTTATTCTATTTTTTGGGGAAACTAACGTGACCAAAAAACAGCAATTTGGGTGTTTTAAACATTTTTATTGTTTTTTTTTACGGTGTTCAGCGAGTGGGTTAGATAACATCAGATTGTAATAGTTCGGACTTTTGCAAACGCGGCGATATCAGTTATGCTAACTTATATGTTGTTTAACATTACTTTAGAGAAAAAATGAGAAGAGGGAATTTTTTTAGAAATGTAAATATTATTTTTTGGGATATTTGCAAAAAACTTTATTTAACTTTTTAAAATTCAGTTTAGAAGTCCCCCTAGTGGAATTGAACCAGCGATTATTGGATTGCTCACACGATCCACTGCAATACTAAAGTATTGCAGAATATCATGATTTTTACAGCCACCTATGAAGCCCTGCCGGAGAACAAAGATGGCAGACCCTTCATTAGGCCCCCAGGCTGCCATGATAACCATCGGCATCCCGCTATAGCATCGTGGGGGCACAAGGGCACGTCGGTGGGGGTCGCCCCTGTCATTCTAATGCTTTAGATGCTGTGGTCGTGATTGACTGTGGCATCTAAGGGGTTTAACGGGAAGACTCAAAGTGATTTTTGATTCTGTCCGTTGCAGTGAGGTGTTGGCCATATTACACAGCGAATACCCGCTAAGTATGGAGCGAGCTCAGCCCGTGATCCCGCTCCATACTTCCCCTTAACGACTGTCACGTACATGTATGTGGCATCTTGTTAAGGAGTTAGGGTATGTTCACACGCAGTGGTTTCAGACGTAATTCGAGAGTTTTACGCCTCGAATTACGCATTAAAAAACACCCCTAATACGCCTACAAACATCTGCCCATTGCTTTCAATGGGAATTACGATGTTCTGTTCCCACGAGCCTTTATTTTACTCGTCGCTGTCAAAATACGGCGCGTAAAATGACGGCTCGTCAAAAGAAGTGCAGGTCATTTCTTGGGGCGTTTGTGGAGGCGTTTTTCATTGACTCCATTGAAAAAAAGCTCCAAAAACGTCCGTAAAGAACGCCGCGAAGAACGCGAGTTGTTAAAAAAAGTCTGAAAATCAGGAGTTATTCGCCTGAAAACCGCTCTGTATTTACAGACGTTTTTGAGTTTGCGTGTGAACATAGCCTTAAATGTCATTTTGTTGATAATTGTTTCAGAGTTTTTATGTTCATCCTGTTTTGATCATTTTGTTCTGTTCCAGATGTCACAGCGGCGGTTCTAGGAGGATCTTGTCTCTACCGTTCGTGAAATCACCCGGAAACAACTGGAGCATGCCCATCGCGCCTGCAATGTTCTGGCACCCAGGGTGACCTGTTTATCTTGCAATGTGTTTATCCAACCAGCGGACAACGTCCTCAAATTTATTGTTAATAATAAAAGCTGTGGCCGACCCCCACTTTACCCCACATCTTGGTCTGGGTCTCAGTTATTTCATATAAATGTTAGAGGTTGTGTTATATGGGGGTGATGACATCATTGGTCCTGTCAGTCTTGTTTTACCAAATTCAATCCCCTGTGATACAATGCCGTCACCCAAAACAACATGGAAAAATCAATGGAGGGGGGTAAATAGTTATTATTAGCACAGTATAACAGATGACCTTACATTGACCTCTGTGAAAAAAAGACGCTAAAATGTCACTACATCAATGGCTTGTGTTCTGGGGTCTGCGAAGCCCATAGCAGATTATAAGTTCATAGCAGATACTAAACCATGGCAGCTCCAGAGCAGAACTGACCTTACTGTGACATCATGATGACATCACGGAGCTATGATGTCACAGAGAGCTGAGAAGTTGGGAATTCCCCTTGACAGCAGCAGAACTGACCTTACTGTGACATCATGATGACATCACGGAGCTATGATGTCACAGAGAGATCATGAGAGGTTATAAAGATTCCCCTGACAGCTGCGCGGTCTTACTTTCTGTGAATTGACACAGAGCGCGATTTTCTAATTGATTGGCGACTTTTCATTATTATGGAAATCAATGGACTGGGATTCTTCACCATCTTCTTGGCCTTTTGGTGTGTGGCCTGGCTCTCTGGTAGCTACACACTGACTGTTATCAACAGCCATGCCCCTCCACTGATGTACATCAGGTAAGATGGAGAATTACACGACTTTTATAGTTTGGGAATTTATAAGGTAATTACTTAAATAAGGAGGAAATATCTAATTAACAAAATGGCTTCCATTACCCAGAGGGGCTGCAAGAGGACAGAGAAACGCATATCCTCAGTCCTATAGATTATTATCTGACTGCTGATTATTAAGATGAAACAATTCTGAGAATTTTTCTATATTATTTAACATTGAGCGTTTTTCTTTTTCTTTTACAGTGAAACGGGAAATTTCTTTCCCGAAAATATCCTGTTTAGAATAGGATTCATAGGAATGGCCATTGCCTGTAAGTAAATATCACGGAAGTGATTATAATATGCTCTTACTTCTGGGGGATGGCGGGTTATTATAAAAAGTCTTATATCTGATTATATTACTCTGGGGTCAAACCTACATTTATTTTTTACAAAAATGTGATTACTTCGTCAGTGAGAGATGCAGGCTGGTTGCTAGGGACTCATTGCTGGACAAGACTGTGGTTGTTAGGTAGTGTATCCCTAGCAACCAGACTGTCAGACATGACTCAGACTTGGCATCAGTCCCACCCTGTCCCCATCTCAGTCTACAGTAGTAATCAGAATTTTCTAAAAAAAATAAATAATGTTTTGTTAATTTCAACTGATAATAATTGTCCGGATTATACGATGTAGATAAATGTTCCCGTCCGTTATTGAAGGCTTCTTGTTGGGTTTAGCGCTTGGTCCGCGCTTCATAGATGTTATTAGGTGCTTTTACACGTGGTACAGGATTAATTCGGCTCATTTGCTCTTTTTCAGCTCTGGGCCTGACGTTTCTACACTATAAGTACATCATGCTCCATGCTGAAGCCTTTGGGGATCGTCAGGTCTTGGTTCAAAAGATCCTCCTGGCAATTGGATGGTCATCATGCGTCGGGACAGCCATGATGGCTACATTCTCGGTAAGTTAATAAATGTTTTACATTGATAGGGTTGTCCCATCTTCACTAAATAGGGACCCGCTGGCAATCAGCTGATTACTGTAGGTCTGGCAGCTGAACCCCTGGTGATCATGATCAGCGGTTATCACCGGGTGGCCACACACTAAAGTGGTATTACATGGCTTATTAGAATGAATGGACGACCATGTAATAGATGTGTGTCCTCAATCCCCCCAGAGCAGAAGCGATTTTTTGTTAGTGGCTTTCTGCTCTGTCTAATAGGGAAGCAGGAGACCCCCCCTCTATATCCATTATATCTCTGGGGTTATTATATCAGAACACGTTATTTAGGATTTATTGGGAAGTTCTGAGGGTAAATTAGTGATTAGTTCCATAAGACTTGCTGTAACCTCTGTCTGCTTGTTTTCTAGACCTACTATTATCCAATAACTCACCGGATTAATGCTTGCATTGCATTCGGGTTTGGTAGCCTTTACAACCTTTGGCAGTCCATACTCCTCTACAAAGTGTCCGAAAGCCGAAACTTCATCAGCCATTTCAGACTGGCGTCCTGCATAATGGCCGTGACCTTAGTGGTTTCATGTATCCTTTCTTAAATAATATTTGAATGGAATCCAACCGTCCTTGTCTTTATGTTCACATGTAGAAAACTTCAGATCCTGAGGTGATCATTTCCCTTCATTTTCTGATCTCTGCCGTCAGATGGCGACATGCTGGTGTAACACAGCGTCATCTGGTAACATTGTTCAGCTTCTTGCAGGAAGATGCTGAATAGAAAGCAGCGGTACTGTCATTGCTATATATGTATAATATTAACATTTATCTCACATAAAAGTGTAGTAAATCCTATAAGACACTTACTAAACATAAGAAACTTTATTTTCCTATATAATAAATTACCAGTCATTGGAAATAAGGTATCCGTATACACCCACCTGTGTGCTGGAGACCAATGTGTAAAGGTATGTACAGTATATCTCATACATAATATCAAGTTATTGACATGCTGAGCCGCTGGTACAAACCAGTCGATGTAAAATTCCTTTAATCCGGTATTAATGAGATTATTTTGGATTATTGTATAGATATTATTTGTACCCCTAGAAGCCGCTCTATAGGAAAGCAATTGGACCTATAATCTTTGTGCTCGTTCTCAGCACCATGGTGATCGTGACGTCCGCAATGTAATGGATATGGTGTCATATGACAATGGGTCAGGTCCATTTTGGCATCGCCGTCAGTCACATGACTCCATGTAATAAACATTAATGCGGCAAAACCTCGGCTGGGGCGGAAAGTTCTTGTTTTGCGCAATTTTTTCTATATTAATTTTGATATTTTTTCACAGATCAGTGAAATGACATCAAAGATCATAGAGTGGTCGATGTTGGTCCTCATTCTGGTGAATGTATTGAGCTATTATCAGAATATGCAGGTCAGTAGACGTCACCTTATTATCTCCTCGTATACCGGACGTCGTAATAACATTATTATTCATCTCTACAATCATGGGGAATGTAATGTGGATATGTGTTTCTTTTCTTAGAGTTTATCTATAACAATTACCTGGAAAAGCTTCACCATCTCCAAGAGCGAGAAGAACCATTTATAAACAGTGGACACTACAGATGAGGTGGAATGGCACGTCACAGCCGAGCAGGAACTTCACTGGGAACATCCTAAACTGCTTAACTCCAGAGATGGCGACCAATCCACCAGCTCCAACCTTTCTCCCAAATATCATCTTACATCAGGGAGAAAGAGCTACAAGAACCGTTTATACCAGCGGACTCTACTGCGAGGTGGAATGGCACGTCACAGCCGAGCAGGAACATCTCAAACTGCAGAAGCTCCGGTTATACAACCAAGTGCCGAGACATCCACCACCTCCAACCTTTCTCCCAAATATCATCTTAGCACAAGGAGAGAGAAGCAGCGGACTGTTTACTATCCTCATGGTCCTTGTTTGTTGGCTTATAAAACGGTTTAGTAAAGTCATTTTCTACCACCTGAAACCTGTTTTTGTCTTCATTACTGTCAATAATAATAATAATAATCCTGAGTCTTCCATAGATCTGTCCTCATGAACCTGGAGGAATAAGAACGTCTCAATATTTTTGTAGCAAAATTCAGATTTATGAAAAATATAAATATATTTTTTACACTATAAGACGTACATTTTATCAATAAAAAAATCTTGCTACAAAATGTGTACACGTGATAGTCCGGACTCAGGGGAGCCTGGCGGCCCCTTATTAAACCTAATGAGAGCCCCCCCCCTTTAGAGCGAATAGCGTGGGGGTCACTTCGCACCCCCTTTTACCCTTTTTTTCTTCTTTCTTTTCCCTTATTCTGTTCCCTTGTTTTTCCTATATTCTGCTTTTCCCCCTATTTTGTCTTTTGGTGTCTTCCCACACCCCTTCTTTGGGGTGTGGCTTTACGGTATTTACCTTGTTCTAGAAGTTTCCTCAGGTTTGACCTTGTGACCAGGCAGATGTTGGCAACAGTCCAGGGATTGGTTTGAGCAGCTGAGCGGCTGGAAATCCTGGAGGATAAAAGGATGTCTGGTCCGATCAGCAGATTGTCTGAAGAAGCTGTTTGAAGCAGCCCCGCCCACCCTCCCTTGATCAAGGACAGAATTCCCGCTCACCCTCCCTTGTTCAAGGACAGAATTCCCGCTCACCCTCCCTTGTTCAAGGACAGAATTCCCGCTCACCCTCCCTTGTTCAAGGACAGAATTCCCGCTCACACTCCCTTGTTCAAGGACAGAATTCCCGCCCACCCTCCCTTGTTCAAGGACAGAATTCCCGCTCACCCTCCCTTGTTCAAGGACAGAATTCCCGCCCACCCTCCCTTGTTCAAGGACAGAATTCCCGCCCACCCTCCGTTGTTCAAGGACAGAATTCCCGCCCACCTGCCCTTGTTCAAGGACAGAATCCCCGTCGCGGAGTTTGTTAGTGGGTTGTCTCGCAGCTAATGCTGTGTGGACAAGTGCTTGTTTATTGGACGTTTCATTATTGGACATTATTTATTTAATTATTTATTTATTAATTCATTCAAGTTGATTATAAAGATTTATTAATATTTTTATGTTACCCATAATAAACACCGCAGCCTTTTACTTCCAACTATTTTGTATGCTTGACTTTTATTTAAGGTTTTTGAGGGGTTGCGAATGTTATTCCATGATCTGTATGATCGATGGTGGGTGGGGAGGGAATTCGATCACGATGTGAATATTGCATTCAGCTTCCCGTCAGCGGCCAGACACACCACTAGAGCCTGTGGAGGATGGTAAACTATTAGACCACCAAGGAGACAGCAATTTACCTTTTCCTTACCCAAGACCACCAGGGAACCAAATACTGACCCTCTACGTAATACACGGATGTGCTGGTTCCACCAGAGAGACGCTCTTTATAGATGAGGGCAGTGGCGTAGCTATAGGGGTCGCAATTGCAACCAGGCCCCTAAGCCTGTCTGCGCCGAGTCACTCACAGCACAGTGCAGAGGAGAAGGATCCTCCACCCATCGTGGGAACGGGGATAGGTAAGTAATTATGTTATAAGTTTTCTATTAGGTACATACTTATTGGCGCATTATACTGGGTATTGGAGGGGGGGGGTTATATGGCAGCTGCTGAGGGGACATTATACTGAATGAGACAGCTATGGGGGCATTATACTGTAGGGGGGCATTATACTTTATGTGGCAGCTATGGATGGCAATATACTGTGGGGGCAGCTATAGGGGCATTATACTGTTGGCGCAGCTCTGGGGGGCATTATAGTGTGAGGGGCAATAATGGGCGCATTATACTGTAGGGGGTCCAAATATGGGGGCATTATTCTGTGGTGGTCAGCTATAGCGGGCATTATACTGTATGGGGGCTGCTATGGGGAGCATTATACTGTGTGGGGGCAGCTATGGGGGGCCACTATACTGTGTGGTGGCATTATACTGTGGGGGCATTCATAGGGTCTGTCGGACAAGCTAGCTGGGCATTGTATACCCTAGTCTGTCTTGCTAAAGGTCTCCCAGTGTTTTCTAGTTCCCAGTGTTACCCGTTCCTGCTGCCTGTACCCTGCATCCCGTACTATCGTTACCTGCTGTGAAAGCCAAGTCGTGTCTTCCACTGCATCCGCGGCGTCACCTGCTGTGAAAGCCAAGTCGTGTCTTCCACTGCATCCGCGGCGTCACCTGCTGTGAAAGCCAAGTCGTGTCTTCCGCTGCATCCGCGGCGTCACCTGCTGTGAAAGCCAAGTCGTGTCTTCCACTGCATCCGCGGCGTCACCTGCTGTGAAAGCCAAGTCGTGTCTTCCGCTGCATCCGCGGCGTCACCTGCTGTGAAAGCCAAGTCGTGTTCCTGCCGCTGTCTACATTGCCTCAGGTACCCGTTCAGAACTATAGACATTGTTTTGTACCTTGTTGGCCAGCTGCTACCCCGCTACGCGGTACGGCCCAGTGGGTCCACACCCTGTGCCGTGACACCCAACAAGTGAAAATCCACTTCCTGGTTGGTGCTTGTTTGGCCAAGTTTTCTTAACTCATTTACATAGACTTAACAAGTCTTGCGTGAAAAATGCAGTCCGCACGGAAGCGCTTCCGTGTGGCATTGACTTCAATGGGTGCGTGATGCGTGAAAAACGCCCAAAGAACGGACATGTCGTGACTTTTTCGCAACGGACTCACGCAGCGTAAAAATCACGCACATGTCTGCACGGCCCCAATAGGTCTGTGCGACGCGCGTGAAAATCAAGCGCCTTGCACGGACGTATATCCTGTTCGTCTGAATAAGCCCTTAGAATAAATAAATGGGGGGTGGCATCACATCATCATGATCTACAGGGATTGGCCAGTGATCACATGGTAGGGGGGCTATAGAGCTCCCTATAAGATAGTAATGCCCTTCGTCCTCTTTGGACCCTGCAGCTTGGCGTCTTTCCCCCACTCCCTCTCAAGATTTGACTCCTTAATGACACGACCAATTTAGTTTTTTTTATTTTAGTTTATTACTATTTGTGGGGTGAAATTAGCAAAAAAACAAAAAGCAAATGCGCCATTTTCTTGGGGATTTTGTTTTTACGGCGTCTATTGTGCGGTAATAACTACATGTTCACTTTATTCTACGGATTAATACGATTACGGTGATACCGACTTTATTTTTTCATGTGTTACCACTTTGGAAAACTATTTGTTAAAAAAATTTGTTTTGCGTCGCCAAAATCTGAGAACCATAACTTTTTTATGTTTCCATCGATTGAGCGATGTGAGGGCTTATTTTTTGCGAGGCGAGCTTTTGTTGTTACCATTTTGGGGTACATGCGACTTTTTGATCAGTGTTTATTCTATTTTTTGGGGAAACTAACGTGACCAAAAAACAGCAATTTGGGTGTTTTAAAAATTATTATTTTTTTTTTTAAGGTGTTCAGCGAGTGGGTTAGATAACATCAGATTGTAAGGGTATGTTCATACGAGGTCATTACGTCCGTAATTGACGGACGTATTTCGGCCGCAAGTACCGGACCGAACACAGTGCAGGGAGCCAGGCTCCTAGCATCATACTTATGTACGACACTAGGAGTCCCTGCCTCTCCGTGGAACTACTGTCCCGTACTGAAAATATGATTACAGTAGGGGACAATTGTCCATCAGCGAGGCAGGGACTCCTAGCGTCGTACATAAATATGATGCTAGGAGCCCGGTTCCATTACGGACGTAATGACCTCGTGTGAGCATACCCTCATAGTTCGGACTTTTGCAAACGCGGCGATATCAGTTATGCTAACTTATATGTTGTTTAACATTACTTTAGGGAAAAAATGGGAAGAGGGAATTTTTTAGAAATGTAAATATTTTTTGGGGGGATATTTGCAAAAAACTTTATTTAACTTTTTAAAATTCAGTTTAGAAGTCCCCCTAGTGGACTTGAACCAGCGATTATTGGATTGCTCACACGATCCACTACAATAGTAAAGCATTGCAGTATATCATGATTTTTACAGCCACCTATGAAGCCCTGCCGGAGAACAAAGATGGCAGACCCTTCATTAGGCCCCAGGCTGCCATGATAACCATCGACATCCCGCTATAGCATCGTGGGGGCACAAGGGCACGTCGGTGGGGGTCGCCCCTCTCATTCTAATGCTTTAGATGCTGCGGTCGTGATTGACTGTGGCATCTAAGGGGTTAAACGGGAAGACTCAAAGTGATTTTTGATTCTGTCCGTTGCAGTGAGGTGTTGGCCATATTACACAGCGAATACCCGCTAAGTATGGAGCGAGCTCAGCCCGTGATCCCGCTCCATACTTCCCCTTAACGACTGTCACGTACATGTATGTGGCATCTTGTTAAGGAGTTAGGGTATGTTTACACGCAGTGGTTTCAGACGTAATTCGGGAGTTTTAAGCCACGAATTACGCATTAAAAAACGCCCCTAATACGCCTACATCTGCCCATTGCTTTCAATGGGAATTACGATGTTCTGTTCCCACGAGCCTTTATTTTACGCGTCGCTGTCAAAATACGGCGCGTAAAATGATGGCTCGTCAAAAGAAGTGCAGGTCATTTCTTGGGGCGTTTGTGGAGGCGTTTTTCATTGACTCCATTGAAAAACAGCTCCAAAAACGTCCGTAAAGAACGCCGCGAAAAACGCGAGTTGTTAAAAAAAGTTTGAAAATCAGGAGTTATTCGCCTGAAAACCGCTCCGTATTTTCAGACGTTTTTGAGTTTGCGTGTGAACATAGCCTTAAATGTCATTTTGTTGATAATTGTTTCAGAGTTTTTATGTTCATCCTGTTTTGATCATTTTGTTCTGTTCCAGATGTCACATCGGCGGTTCTAGGAGGATCTTGTCTCTACCGTTCGTGAAATCACCCGGAAACAACTGGAGCATGCCCATCGCGCCTGCAATGTTCTGGCACCCAGGGTGACCTGTTTATCTTGCAATGTGTTTATCCAACCAGCGGACAACGTCCTCAAATTTATTGGTAATAATAAAAGCTGTGGCCGACCCCCACTTTACCCCCACATCTTGGTCTGGGTCTCAGTTATTTCATATAAATGTTAGAGGTTGTGTTATATGGGGGTGATGCCATCATTGGTCAGTCTTGTTTTACCAATTTTAATCCCCTGTGATACAATGCCATCACCCAAAACAACATGGAAAAATCAATGGAGGGGGGTAAATACTCTTTATTAGCACAGTATAACAGATGACCTTACATTGACCTCTGTGAAAAAAGACGCTAAAATGTCACTACATCAATGACTTGGATTCTGGGGTCTGCGAAGCCCATAGCAGATATAAGTTCATAGCAGATACTAAACCATGGCAGCTCCAGAGCAAAACTGACCTTACTGTGACATCATGATGACATCACGGAGCTATGATGTCTCAGAGATATGATGAGGGGTTATAAATATTTCCCTGACAGCTGCGCGGTCTTACTTTCTGTGAATTGAGTGCGATTTGCTGATTCATTGGCGACTTCTCACTATTATGGAGATCAATGGATTGGGATTCTTCTCCATCCTCTTGGCCTTTTGGTGTGTGGCCTGGCTCTCTGGTAGCTACACCCTGACTCTTATCAACAATCATGCCCCCCCCCCCCATAAGGTATAAGGTAATTACTTAAATAAGGAGGAAATATCTAATTAACAAAATGGCTTCCATTACCCAGAGGGGCCGCAAGAGGACAGAGAAACACATCCCCTCAGTCCTATAGATTATTATCTGACTGCTGATTATTAAGATGAAACAATTCTGACAATTTTCAGACTTGGCATCAGTCGCACCCTGCCCCCATCTCAGCCTGCAGTAGTAATCAGAATTTTCTAAAAAAATAAATAAAGTTTTGTTAATTTCAATTGATAATAATTGTCCGGATTAGACGATGCAGATAAATGTTCTCGTCCATTATTGAAGGTTTCTTGTTGGGTTTAGCGTTTGGTCCGCGCTTCATAGATGTTATTAGGTGGTTTTACACGTGGTACAGGATTTATTTGGCTCATTTTCTCTTTTTCAGCTCTGGGCCTGACGTTTCTACACTATAAGTTCATCATGCTCCATGCTGAAGCCTTTGGGGATCATCAGGCCTTGGTTCAAAAGATCCTCCTTGCAATTGGATGGTCATTATGCGTTGGGACAGCTGTGATGGCTACATTTTCTGGCAACACTTTTACCCACCGTAATCTCGTAATGCCTCTCCAATGCATGTCGGAAATCCTGAGGCCCAAAGCAGCACCAAGGGGGCGCCAAGGAGCGCGCTCGGAGGCCCAATGGACATAAGAATGCCCAACAATCCAAAACCTACAAAAACATAAAACGAGGAAAATGAAAAATAAACCACTAACAAAGTAAGTCAGGCCTCACATAAGATTTATAACAGTTTAGACTTCCAACGACCTAAACGCCTTATCTCTCTCTCGCCCAAACCCAGTGAATCGACCTCTGTAGCCGCACCTATGTGAAAAGAGTGCGTCCCAAAATCACTTGCCGGCAAACCCAGCTTCTCCCGGCAAGACTTGAAAACTGCCATGAACTGAAAACGGGTGAGAGAGAGGCAAAGGACACGACTGGCCGCCGCTTGTCACGCGAGACATGTTCCTTTTTCCAACCCTTCAATGCCCGACGAACTACAAATTCTTTTGTGACATCTCAAGCACCCCACAGCTTCAACATAAATGCTACCCAGGGCCAGATTAAGGCTATGTTCACAAGTACTGACCAAAAACGTCTGAAAATACGGAGCTGTTTTCAGGCGAAAACAGCTCTTGATTTTCAGACGTTTTTTAACAACTCGTGTTTTTCGCTGCGTTTTTTACGGCCGTTTTTGGAGCTGTTTTTCAATGGAGTCAATAAAAAACGCCTCCAAAAACGTCCCATGAAATTACCTGCACTTCTTTTGATGAGCCGTCATTTTACGCACCGTATTTTGACAGCAACGCGCAAAATAAAGGCTCGTGGGAACAGAACATCGTAATTCCCATTGAAAGAAATGGCCAGATGTTTGTAGGCGTACTAGGGGCGTTTTTCCAGGCGTAATTCGAGGCGAAAAACGCCCGAATTACGTCTGAAAATAGGCCGTGTGAACATACCCTTAGACTGCCAGCAGTATGGAGCAGTTATTTATGATGGGGGCCCCCACCCAACTAACACAGGGTTCCCCACGGCAATGCTTCTAGGCATTTGAAGCTTAGTACAACCTATTATAAACTGTCCCCCACAAAATAGAAGCCAGAGTGCTTGAGATATTAAAAGTCCACTAAGTTAAACATTAAAAGCAGTGACTTACATTGGATGCCCATCATTCTTCGCTCTGTACCCATAGATGGTGGGTGGCATGCAGTGAGTGTAGGTTCGTCTTTGCTAAGTGGTAAAAAGAAATGCAGATAACATTACACTCATTGCTGGCTGGGCCGGTCGCTCTCAGGAAACATTAGCAGGATTAAACCGGGTGTCTTAAAAAGAACATGCTGTCCTAGAGGTCACCGAGACACCAGTGACCAAAAGTAAAATATACATTATATATAAAATATGTAGAATAAAAGATGTTTTCTCATCTCATACATTTATGGCATATCCACAGGACAGCACTGCGAGCTACACTGTTTTCATAACTCACGAGTCTTATATATTATCTCATACATTTATGGTATATCCACAGGATAGCTCGCTATGCCACTTGTTTAATCCAATAGACTTCTATTGGAGTTATGCAAACAGCTGAAAACAGCCCGCTTGGCTATTTCTGTTCCTTCCGTCCACTTTAGAAGACTTGACAGGTGTGAGGGGACCTCGTCCTCGAGGTGGGTGCAGGTCCCAGAAGTGGTTCCTGCATCTATTAGACATTTATAGCATATCATGGGGATATACCATGAATTTATGAGATTAGATTCAAAAACCCATTTAATTACTGCATTATTTCTTATAAGCAAATAACAGTGAGGTTCTTGGCACACAGTTTAATCAAATTTGATAAAATTGTGTGAGCCCACCTGCCCCGACAAGGCAGCCTCAATCTGATGGGTACAAGAAACGGCATGGGCAGCAGTGCTAACCAGTGCTTGCCTGACTAAAAAAGTATATTTTTTTGGAAGAAAAGCGGTACAAACTTTGTTAACAGCAACAGATTCTTGTTAAAAATCCAACATATTAAAATTCTGCTTTAAAACAAGTTTTAACATTAAATAATAACTGCACTTTCATCAAACTTTTGAAATGTCATAGACACATACCAGAAGTGGGTCTGGGTGCTGAGACCGCCACCGCTAAAACGAAGGTGCAGAAGTACTCAGCTGAGAGCTTTGTATCTTCACCTGTGAGCAGCTCTCCCTGTCAGGCTGAGACGGCTTATATAGAACGTCTATGAGAGCCGTCTCCAGCCTGACAACGAGCGCTGCTCACAGCCGAAGGTGCAAGGCGCTCAGCTGAGGACTTCTGCACCTTCGTTTCAGCAACAGTGCGGTCTCATTTACAAAGTGAATGTACTTTAGGCAGCATATTTCTATTTTTAAAGGGGTTGTTCAGGACTCTAAAAAAGTGTTGTTTTTTTAAACAGCATCACGTCGGTCCACAGGCTGCATCTGGTATTGCAGTTACAGCCCATAGACAGAGCGCTTAGCATATTTCCTTGAGGCTGGTGTCACCGTTTTTTGAGTCAAACACAGAAATGGATCTTAAAAGACGGAAAAGTATAAAGAAAAAGCTGATCTGTCTCTTTTGTATACACTCCTGTGTTTGGCTAAAAAAATTGCTCAGAAACTGCCAGAAAAAAAACGTGACATGAGCCTAACACAATCTATAAATCATCCCCTTCCTATCTAGTACAGCATTATAAATAAGACAATTGACTACTCACCAGTTGTAAACTACACCGAAGGGACAAGTTCAATTCTATGCCCACTGGGCAGCCGGCACCCAGGAGATACAGGTAGAAGGAGCCTGGAATCTACTCCCACCACGTAGAGGGGTCGGGTTCTTCACGTCACCTAAAGAAAAAGTAAATACGTTAATACAGCGACTCCTCAATACATTAGTCAGATCCTAACCTGCCCCACCTCATGATTTACTTACATAGCAGCATCCACTTCCATTGCACCATGCCAATCTAGTATGAGCCCATCCCCCAAAATGACTTTCCAATTGAAAAAAGTGATCTTGACCTACTCCACTCTGTTTAATACTACACAGTCTACACATGGGTTCATCATCTACTCACCAGTTGTAAACTACACCAAAGGGGCAAGTTCAATTTTATGCCTGCTGGTGACGGCGGGGCGGTGCAAGGATCAACTGGGGACGGGGCAATGTCAAATTAGCAATTGCGGCCTGCAACGGGGCCCGTCCGGGAACGACCACCTCTACCATGGCCATGCTTGTGCCGACCGTGCCTGCGCCCACCTCCAGATCTGCGTTTCCTCCCTCTTCTCGACAATTCCTTTGCCGAACCTGAAATAGAAAAAAGGAACAAGGCAGAAGAGTGACCAACATCACATTGATCACCCTTGGCACCAAAAACATGCGCCACTTCCCTGCTCGGACCCTTCTGCTGCAGGCCAAAAACCAGAAGATACAGTCAATAAAGGATACGGTTGATCAGGAGTTGGCAGCCCTGGCTGATACCGGTCGTCTTCCTCTTTAGCTCCTGTCCTCTGATAGGGGGCTGCGCCCTCGCTGCAGTGACCCTGCGGCGTCTCCTTTGCCTGGCCCTCCTTCCCCCAACATCTCCTGACACAGTCGCCATCATGATGATATCACTGATCTATGATGTCACAGAGAGATGATGAGATGTTATAAATATTCCCCTGGCAGCTGCCCGGTCTTTCTTTCTGTGAATTGACACAAGAGGGCGATTTGCTGATTCATTTGCGACTTTTCATTATTATGGAAATCAATGGACTGGGATTCTTCACCATCTTCTTGGCCTTTTGATGTGTGGCCTGGCTCTCTGGTAGCTACACACTGACTGTTATCAACAGCCATGCCCCCCCACTGATGTACATCAGGTAAGATGGAGAATTACACGACTTTTATAGTTTGGGAATGTATAAGGTAATTACTTAAATAAGGAGGAAATATCTAATTAACAAAATGGCTTCCATTACCCAGAGGGGCCGCAAGAGGACAGAGAAACGCATCTCCTCAGTCCTATAGATTATTATCTGACTGCTGATTATTAAGATGAAACAATTCTGACAATTTTTCTATATTATTTAACATTGAGCGTTTTTCTTTTTGTTTTACAGTGAAACGGGAAATTTCTTTCCCGAAAATATCCTGTTTAGAATAGGATTCATAGGAATGGCCATTGCCTGTAAGTAAATATCACGGAAGTGATTATAATATGCTCTTACTTCTGGGGGATGGCGGGTTATTATAAAAAGTCTTATATCTGATTATATTACTCTGGGGTCAAACCTTCATTTATTTTTGACAAAAATGTGATTACTACGTCAGTGAGAGATGCAGGCTGGTTGCTAGGGACTCATTGCTGGACAAGACTGTTGTTGTTAGGTAGTGTTTCCCTAGCAACCAGACTGTCAGACATGACTCAGACTAGGCATCAGTCGCACCGAGTGTAGGGGTCCCCGCCACAACCAAGGACTGCTCCCCGCTTGGTGGCCGAGCCGAGGCACAAACCCGGGACGACCCAACCAGGTCTTTTTCTGCCTGCCGGGCATTGACACGTTGCTGCCTGTGGATCCGTCTATCATCAGCACGGCTCGACGACCTCGGCGGGGAGGATGATGCAGATAATGATGGCGAGAAAGAAGAGGAAGGTTGTCGCTCAGAAGATGATGAGGGCGATCTTCGCCTCCGAGAACGACCACCTCTGCCATGGCGATGCTTGCTCCGACCGTGCCTGCGCCCACCTACAGATCTGCGTTTCCTCCCTCTTCTCGACGATTCCTTTTCCGAACCTGAAACAGAAAAAAAGGACAAGGCAGAAGGGTGACCAACATCACATTGATCCCCCTTGGCACCAAAAACATGCGCCTAATTAACTAATTTTTCTACATTTTTTCCTTGGTCTCAGCAGGTAGATGAGTGCCGAGAGGAGCCATACCATAAAACAGGGAATCCCTAAACGTCAAGCAGGCTAAGTTAGCTTGCCTCACAGACGAGGGCTTAACCTCCCCTGGAGGAACAGAAAGCACAGGAGCACCTTCACTTTTATCCAAACTGGCCACCATAGCCTTTAATAACGACTCTAAGTAATTTCCAGACATTAAAGATTTTGAAAGCCATACGTCCACACATGATGACTCACCGAGGGTAGGGGTCCCCACCACTCCCGAAGCCGCATCCTCACCGTTGGCGGCGTCGGAACCAAGGACGGCTCCCCGCTTGGTCGCCGAGCCGAGTCGCAAGCCCGGGACGACCCGAGGAAGAAGAGGAAGGTTGTCGCTCAGCAGATTACGAGGGCGATCTCCGCCTCCGAGAACGTCCACCTCTGCCATGGTGATGATTGCGCCGGCCGTGCCTGCAATCATGAGGTTTATAATGTGCATATGTGTTTCTTTTTTAGAGTTTATCTATAACAATTACCTGAAAAAGCTTCACCATCTCCAAGAGGGAGAAGAACCAGAACTCTCGAGTATAAAGAGGACAATCGTGGACGGTGACGTGAGACGGTTTCATCTGACCACACACTCGAAACCACAAATACACAAGATCTAGCCCTAATCTTCCATGTCAGACCTAACAAAAATAAAAATAAAGGTGAGGTTAATGTGTTGTATGTCCTAAATCACATGTATATAGATGGCAGGTAGAGAATATCCAATATCCAATCCAAAGCCTATTAAAAGGGGATCCCCACATAAATGTTAGGAAATAACCAGTCCACTACCCACTCTCTGACTCCTTAGACCTTGCCCAGACAATGATGACTACTACCACTGGGTTTTGCTGTTATGTTCACTACTGTCTCCATTATCATCTAAAAATGTTTTAGAAATATTAGAAGAATTGTACATATAGTTACAAGTTTACTTTCTCCGTCTTCCAGTTTTATACAATGAGGTGGAATGGCGTGCCACAGCCAAACAGATCACATCCCAAACTGAAGAAGATCTAGAGATGGCGACCAAGTGTTAAGACATCCACCACCTCCAACCTTTCAACCAAATATCATCTTACATAAGGGAGAAAGAACGACAAGAACCGTTTATAAACAGCAAGAAGAGGAGGGTTGTCGCTTAGAAGATGACGAGGGCGATCTCCGCCTCTGAGAACGACCAACCCTGCCATGGCGATGCTTGCGCCGACCGTGCCTGCGCCCACCTCCAGATCTACATTTCCTCCCTCTTCTCGACGATTCCTTTGCCGGTCTTCTTCCTCTCCATATCTTGTCCTCTGATAGGGGCTGAGCCATGGAGTGCCCTCACTGCAGCGCACCTGCGGCATGTCCTCCGGAGCCGACCCTCCCCCATTGGAGCACGGCGGGCTGGTAGCAGAAGCGCCATGCGCCGCCAGGCTGAAAACAACCGGCGGCACTACACTCTGGCCGTTGCCCGGGTGAGAAGGGGGAGGCGTGCAGCATGGGGAGGGATGCTGGACACACTGAGTGAGGTAGGGGGTACCACCTCCCCAGAGGATGTAGAAGGTGAGATAGGCCAGGCCCAACCTGTGTGCCTCCCCTGCTGAGCGGGCAGCCCTGGGAAGGGGACTTGGGCTTAATCAAAAGGGAGGGCAGGTAATTCGCTGCGGCCTACCTCTGGTCTCTCCAGCCGCAGGTCCATGGGCCGTTGCAACAGCTTCACCATCTTTCTGTCTCAACAGGTCCTCCAGCCAGGTGGTGCCTTTGACTGACACCCGCTGGGCCACTTGCTGTAAGAGCTCATCAGCCATGCTGGAAAGAAAAGGAAAGAGACAGAAGGAAAGAAAAGAAAAAATCTCCTCACCACACGGAGGGCAACTACTAGGTGTTACTTCACACTGCCGCAGAAGGTAAAGAGGGGCCTCTGCCCTTGAACTCTACCCTATATCCCTTTCCTCCTTTAGCACCTTGGCCCAATCACGCTCCTGGGCATTTTTTCACTTATGTAACCACGTACTCCTCTTCTCTGCAGTCCCTGGCGCTCTCCCTATGCGGTTCAGCGCCATCAAAGATGTGTGTCCTCAGTCCCCCTAGAACAAACGCCATTTTCTGCTAGCGGCATTCTGCTCTGTCTGATAGAAAGGAATCCCAAGCAGGAGACCCCCCTCTATATCCATTATGTCTCCAGGGTTATTATATCAGAACACGTTATTTAGGATTTATTGGGAAGTTCTGAGGGTAAATTAGTGATTAGTTCCTTAAGACTTGCTGTAACCTCTGTCTGCTTGTTTTCTAGACCAACTGTTATCCAATGACTCACCGGATTTGCACTTTCATTGCATTCGGTTTTGGCAGCCTTTACAACCTTTGGCAGTCCATACTCCTTTACAAAGTGCCTGAAAGCCGAAGAGTCATCAGCCATTTCAGACTGGCGTCCTGCATAATGGCCGTGACCTTAGTAGTTTTATGTATTATTTCTTAAATAATAATTGAATGGAATCCAAGCATCCTTGTCTTTAGGTTCACATGTAGAAAACATCAGATCCTGAGGTCATCATTTCCCTTCATTTTCTGATCTCTGCCGTCAGATGGCGACATGCTGGTGTAACACAGCGTCATCTGGTAACATTGTTGAGCTTCTTGCAGGAAGATGCTGAATAGAAAGCAGCGATACTGTCATTGCTATATATGTATTATATTAACATTTATCTTACATAAATATGTAGTAACTCCTATAAGACACTTACTAAACATAATAAACTTTATTTTCCTATATAATAAATTACCAGCCATTGGAAGGTAGGGTATCAGTATACACCCACCTGTGCACTGGAGATCAATGTGTAAAGGTATGTACAGTAGATCTCATACATAATATCAAGTTATTGACATGCTGAGCCGCTGATACAAACCAGTGGATGTAAAATTTCTTTAATCCGGCATTAATGCAATTATCAAAAATTCTGGATCATTGGATGGATTTTATTTGCACCCCTAGAAGCAGTTCTATAGGATAACAATTGGACCCATAATCTTTGTGCTCATTCCTTGCACCATGGTGATCGTGACGTCCGCAATGTAATGGGTGAGGAGTCACATGACAATGAGTCAGGTTTTTTTTTTGCATCGCTGTCAGTCACATGACTCCATGCAATAAACATGAATGCAGCCAAACCTCGGCCCGGGCGGAAAGTTCTTGCTTTGCGCAATTTTTAATGTATTCATTTTGATATTTTTTCACAGATCAGTGAAATGACAGCAAAGATCATAGCGTGGTCGACGTTGGTCCTCACTCTGGTGAATGTATTGAGCTACTATCAGAATATGCAGGTCAGTAGACGTCACCTCCTAATAGAGAGGAATCCCAAGCAGGAGACCCCCCTCTATATTCATTATGTCTCCAGGGTTATTATATCAAAACACGTTATTAAGGATTTATTGGGAAGTTAAGGGTAAATTAGTGATTAGTTCCATAAGATTTGCTCTAACCTCTGTCTGCTTGTTTTCTAGACCTACTGTTATGCAATGACTCACCGGATTTGTGCTTTCATTGCATTCGGTTTTGGCAGCCTTTACAACCTTTGGCAGTCCATACTCCTCTACAAAGTGCCCGAAAGCCGAAGAGTCATCAGCCATTTCAGACTGGCGTCCTGCATAATGACCGTGACCTTAGTAGTTCCATGTATCCTTTCTTAAATAATATTTGAATGGAATCCAACCGTCCTTGTCTTTAGGTTCACATTTAGAAAACGTCCGATCCTGAGGTGATCATTTCCCTTCATTTTCTGATCTCTGCCGTCAGATGGCGACATGCTGGTGTAACACAGCGTCATCTGGTAACATTGTTCAGCTTCTTGCAGGAAGATACTCAATAGAAAGCAGCGGTACTGTCATTGTCATATATGTATTATATTAACATTTATCTTACATAAAAGTGTAGTAAATTCTATAAGACACTTAATAAACGTTATTTTCCTATATAATAAATGACCAGACATTGGAAGTAGGGTATCAGTATACACCCAACTGCTGGAGATCAATGTGTAAAAGTATGTACAGTAGATTTGATACATAATATCAAGTTATTGACCTGCTGAGCCGCTGAAACAAACCAGTGGATATAAAATTCCTTTAATTCTGCATTAATGAGATTATCAAAAATTCTGGATCATTGGATAGATTTTATTTGCATCCCTAGAAGCCGTTATATAGGAAAACAATTGGAGTCATAATCTTTGTGCTCGTTCTCTGCACCATGGTGATCGTGACGTCCGCAATGTAATGGATATGGTGTCACATGACAATGGGTCAGGTCTGTTTTGGCATCACCGTCAGTCACATGACTCCATGCAATAAACATGAATGCAGGAAAACCTCGGCCGGGGAGAAAGGTTCTTGTTTAGCGCAATTTTTTCTATATTAATTTTGATATTTTTTCACAGATCAGTGAAATACCAGCAAAGATCATAGAGTGGTCGACGTTGGTCCTCATTCTGGTGAATGTATTGGGCTACTATCAGAATATGCAGATCAGTAGATGTCACCTCATCATCCCCTCGTATACCAGACCTCGTAATAACATTATTATTAATCTCTACAATCATGGGGTATGTAATGTGGATATGTGTTTCTTTTCTTAGTTTATCTATAACAATTACCCGGAAAAGCTTCACCATCTCCAAGAAGGAGAAGAACCAGGACTCTGGAGTATAGAGAGGACCATCGTTGACGGTGACGTGAGACGGTTTCATATGACCACACACCCCAAACCACAAATACACAAGATCCAGCCCTAATCTTCCATGTCAGACCTGACAAAAATAAAAGTGAGGTCAATGTGTTGCGTGTCCTAAATCACATGTATATAGATGGCAGGTAGAGAATATACAATATCCAATCCAAACACTATTAAAAGGGGATCCCCACATAAATATTAGGAAATAACCACTCCACTACCCACTCTCTGCCTCCTTAGACCTTACCCAGACAATGATGACTAATACCACAGGATTTAGCTGTTATGGTCACTACTGTCTCCATTATCATCTAAAAATGTTTTCGAAATATTAGTAGATTTTTCCTTATAGTTACAGGTTTACTTTCTCCTGTTTCCAGTTTTATACAATGAGGTGGAATGGCGCGCCACAGCCAAGCAGTTATCACATCCCAAACTGCAGAAGATCTAGAGATGGCGACCAAGTGCCAAGACATCTACCAGCTCTAACCTTTCGCCAAAAACAATCTTATATCAGGTGGGAAAGAGCTACAAGAACCGTTTATAACCAGCGAACTCTACAGCGAGGTGGAATGGCACGTCACAGCCGAGCAGGAACATCTCAAACTGCAGAGGCTCCAGAAATACAACAAAGTGCCGAGACGTCCACCACCTCCAACATTTCTCCCAAATATCATCTTACATCAGCGAGAAAGAACTAAATAGAACGTTTATAAACAGAAAGAAGAGGAGAGTTGTCGCTCAGAAGTTCACAAGGGCGATCTCCGCCTCTGATAACGACCAACTCTGTTATGACGATGCTTGCGCCGACCGTGCCTGCGCCCACCTCCAGATCTACATTTCCTCCCTCTTCTAGATAACTCCTTTGCCGAACCTAAAACAGAAAAGTCGGACAAGGCAGAAGAGTGACCAACATCACATCGATCCCCCTTGGAACCAAACACATGAGCCACATCCCTGCTCGGACTCCTCTGTTGCATTCCAGAACTGGACAGTACACTCAATAAAGGATACGGTTGTTGATGAATGTGCAGCCCTGGCTGATTCAAGTCTTCATCCTCTCCATATCTTGTCCTCTGATAGAGGCTGAGCCATGAAGCGCCCTCACTGCAGAGCCCTCACTACTAGGTGTTACTTCACGCTGCCGCAGAAGATGAAGAAGGGTTCTGCCCTTGAACTCTACCCTATATCCCTTATGCCACTTATCCTTTAGCACCTTGGCCCAATCATGCTCCTGGTCATTTTTAAACTTATGTAACCACCTACTCCTCTTCCCTGCAGCCCCTGGCGCTCTCCCTATGCGGTTCAGCGCCATCAAAGATGTGTGTACTCAGTTCCCCCAGAGCAGACGCCATTTTCTGTTAGCGGCATTCTGCTGTCTGATAGAGAAGAATCCCAAGCAGGAGACCCTCCTCTATATCCATTATGTCTCCAGGGTTATTATATCAAAACACGTTATTAAGGATTTATTGGGAAGTTCTGAGGGTAAATTAGTGATTAGTTACATAAGATTTGCTCTAACCTCTGTCTGCTTGTTTTCTAGACCTACTATTATAAAAAATGACTCACCGGATTTGCGCTTTCATTGCATTCGGGTTTGGCAGCCTTTACAACCTTTGGCAGTCCATACTCGTCTACAAAGTGCTCGAAAGCCGAAGAGTCATCAGCTATTTCAGACTGGCGTCCTGCATAATGGCCGTGACCTTAGTAGTTTTTTGTATTATTTCTTAAAGAATATTTGAATGGAATCCAATCATCCTTGTCTTTAGGTTCACATGTAGAAAACATCACATCTTGAGGTGATCATTTCCCTTAATTTTCTGTTTTTGGCGGTCAGATGGCGACATGCTGGTGTAAAACAGCGTCATCTGGTAACATTTTTCAGCTTCTTGCAGAAAGATATTGAATAGAAAGCAGCGGTACTGTCATTGTGATATATGTATTATATTAACATTTATCTTACATAAATATGTAGTAACTCCTATAAGACACTTACTAAACATAATAAACTTTATTTTCCTATATAATAAATTACCAGCCATTGGAAGGTAGGGTATCAGTATAAACCCACCTGTGCACTGGAGATCAATGTGTAAAGGTATGTACAGCAGATCTCATACATAATATCAAGTTATTGACATGCTGAGCCGCTGATACAAACCAGTGGATGTAAAATTCCTTTAATCCGGTATTAATGCAATTATCAAAAATTCTGCATCATTGGATGGATTTTATTTGCACCCCTAGAAGCAGTTCTATAGGAAAACAATTGGACCCATAAACTTTGTGCTCATTCTTTGCACCATGGTGATCGTGACGTCCGCAATGTAATGGGTGAGGAGTCACATGACAATGAGTCACGTTTTTTTTTGCATCGCTGTCAGTCACATGACTCCATGCAATAAACATGAATGCAGCCAAATCTCGGCCCGGGCGGAAAGTTCTTGTTTTGCGCAATTTTTAATGTATTCATTTTGATATTTTTTCACAGATCAGTGAAATGACAGCAAAGATCATAGAGTGGTCGATGTTGGTCCTCATTCTGGTGAATGTATTGAGCTACTATCAGAATATGCAGGTCAGTAGACTTCACCTCATTATCTCCTCGTATACCAGACCTCGTAATAACATTATTATTCATCTCTATCTATAACAATTACCTGGAAAAGCTTCACCATCTCCAAGAGGGAGAAGAACCAGGACTCTGGAGTATAAAGAGGACCATCGTGGGCGGTGACGTGAGACGGTTTCATCTGACCACACACCCCAAACCACAAATACACAAGATCCAGCCCTAATCTTCCATGTCGGACCTGACAAAATAAAAATAAAGGTGAGGTCAATGTGTTGTATGTCCTAAAATACATGTATATACAAGGGAGGTAGAGAAAATCCAATATCCAATCCAAACACTATTAACCCCTTCCCGCTTTTGGGCGTGACTTTACATCCTGATTCAAAGTGCATTCCCGCAATAGGGCGTACAGTCACACCTTGTAGATGAAGCGGACACAGGAGCTGTGCGCGCTTCTTCTTCAGCGGCTGTCAGCTGTAATACACAGCTGACATCCTGCTGCAACGGCGGCGATGGCTGTTAACGCAGATCGCCACCGTTTAACACCTTCAATGCGGCTGTCAATGGCGTCCGCCACATTGAAGCTCCCTCCCTCTATGACCCACCCGCAATGGATCGCGGGTGGCGATGTTTGCTATGGCAACCAGGAAGCTGTTGCTAGGCTTCCTGGTTGCCCAGGTATGGAAGCCTACTAGATCCTGCCCGAGGCGGGACCTAATACGCTAACTGTCAGATGACGAATGACAGTTACAATACGCTGCACTACATAAGTAGTGCAGCGTATTGTATCGGGGATCAGAAGACCAGATCTTCAAGTCCCTAGGTCAATGTTAAAGAAAAATAAATAAATAAAAATTTTAACTCATAAAAACAACACTTGCCCTGTTTCCCTGATCAACTCCTTTAATATTAGAAAAAAAATGAAAACATGAAAAAAAACTATACATAATAGGTATCGCCGCGTTCGGAACGGCCTGATCTATAACAATATCACATTGTTTTTACCGCACGGTGAACACAGTAAAAATTTTTAATAAAAAACAATGACAGCATTTAATTTTTTGGTCATCTTGTCTCAAATTTTTTTTTATAAAAAGTGATCAAAAAGTTGCAAGGAACGCAAAATGTTACCAATAGAAACGACAGTTCGTCATGCATAAAACAAGCCGTCCCGCAGCGATATCAACAGTTATGGCTGTCAGAAAATGGCGACACTAAAAAATTATATTTTTTAAAAAGAGTATTTTTATTGTGGGAACGTAGTGAAAAGTAAAAAAACGATATAAATTTGGTGTCGCTGTAATCGTATCGCCCCGCAGAATAAAGTTAACATGTTGTTAATACTGCACGGTGAACGCTGTAAAAAATAAAAACGTGCTAGATTGCTGTTTTTTGGTTTTCTCATCTCCAAAAAATTCAATAGTGATAAAAAAAAAATCGCATGTACCCCAAAATGGAACCAATAAAAATTACAGCTCGTTCCACAAAAAACGCGCCCTCACACAGCTCCGTCAACGGATAAAATAACACGTTATGACTCTCAAAACACAATGATGCAAAATGACTTCACAGACTAATTTTTTCGGTCCAGTAGAATTTCACTAAATACCCCACATCATCATTTACTGGACCCCACAGGTGACCCCGTAGATGCAGCGGAGATGAGGAAACTTTAGGGCCTTGTGCGGCTTATAGGGCTAGTGAAGAAGTCAAATATTAGGCGATACTGGAGCGCAGATATTCTGTATAATCCCCAATAATCCCGGCCTGTGCATAAAGGATTGGTTCAAAGCGTAACACACCAATCCATGGATATTTACCCTATTATTACATCATCCTATTATGCCCTGATGTACTCCGCACAGATTACATATACCCTGATGTACTCCTCACAGTTTACATATATTCTGATATACTCCACACAGTTTACATATACCCTGATGTACTCCGCACAGCTGACATATACCCTGATGTACTCCGCCCAGCTTACATATACCCTGATGTACTCCGCACAGCTGACATATACCCTGATGTACTCCGCCCAGTTTACATATACCCTGATGTACTCCGCACAGATTACATATACCCTGATGTACTCCACACAGTTTACATATACCCTGATGTGCTCCTCACAGCTTACATATATTCTGATATACTCCACACAGTTTACATATACCCTGATGTACTCCGCCCAGCTTACATATACCCTGATGTACTCCGCCCAGCTTACATATACCGATGTACTCCGCACAGCTTACATATACCCCGATGTACTCCGCACAGCTTACATATACCCTGATGTACTCCGCACAGCTTACATATACCCTGATGTACTCCTCACAGCTTACATATACCCTGATGTACTCCTCACAGCTTACATATACCCTGATGTACTCCGCACAGCTGACATATACCCTGATGTACTCCGCCCAGTTTACATATACCCTGATGTACTCCGCACAGATTACATATACCCTGATGTACTCCACACAGTTTACATATACCCTGATGTGCTCCTCACAGCTTACATATATTCTGATATACTCCACACAGTTTACATATACCCTGATGTACTCCGCCCAGCTTACATATACCCTGATGTACTCCGCCCAGCTTACATATACCGATGTACTCCGCACAGCTTACATATACCCTGATGTACTCCGCACAGCTTACATATACCCTGATGTACTCCACATAGTTTACATATACCCTGATGTACTCCTCCCAGCTTACATATACCCTGATGTACTCCTCACAGATTACATATACCCTGATGTACTCCTCCCAGCTTACATATACCCTGATGTACTCCTCACAGCTTACATATACCCTGATGTACTCCTCACATATTACATATACCCTGATGTACTCCTCACAGCTTACATATATTCTGATATACTCCACACAGTTTACATATACCCTGATGTGCTCCTCACAGTTTACATATATTCTGATATACTCCACACAGTTTACATATACCCTGATGTACTCCGCACAGCTGACATATGCCCTGATGTACTCCGCCCAGCTTACATATACCCTGATGTACTCCGCCCAGCTTACATATACCGATGTACTCCGCACAGCTTACATATACCCTGATGTACTCCGCACAGCTTACATATACCCTGATGTACTCCTCACAGCTTACATATACCCTGATGTACTCCACATAGTTTACATATACCCTGATGTACTCCTCCCAGCTTACATATACCCTGATGTACTCCTCACAGATTACATATACCCTGATGTACTCCTCCCAGCTTACATATACCCTGATGTACTCCTCACAGCTTACATATACCCTGATGTACTCCTCACATATTACATATACCCTGATGTACTCCTCACATATTACATATACCCTGATGTACTCCTCACATATTACATATACCCTGATGTACTCCTCACATATTACATATACCCTGATGTACTCCTCACATATTACATATACCCTGATGTACTCCGCACAGTTTACATAAACCCTGATGTACTCCTCACATATTACATATACCCTGATGAACTCCGCACAGCTTACATATACCCTGATGTACTCCTCACAGCTTACATATACCCTGATGTACTCCTCACAGCTTACATATACCCTGATGTACTCCTCACAGCTTACATATACCCTGATGTACTCCTCACAGTTTACATATACCCTGATCTACTCCGCTCAGTTTACATATACCCTGATGTACTCCTGCCAGCTTACATATACCCTGATGTACTCCTCCCAGCTTACATATACCCTGATGTACTCCGCACAGCTTACATATACCCTGATGTACTCCGCCCAGCTTACATATACCCTGATGTACTCCGCACAGCTTACATATACCCTGATGTACTCCTCCCAGCTTACATATACCCTGATGTACTCCGCACAGCTTACATAAACCCTGATGTACTCCTCACAGCTTACATATACCCTGATGTACTCCGCCCAGCTTACATATACCCTGATGTACTCCGCCCAGCTTACATATGCCCCCACATTATAAACTGAAATACCAGTAAAACACCAAGCAAAATCTGCGCTTCAAAAGCCAAATGGTGGTCCAACTGAGCCTGGCAATGTGCCCAAACGGCAATTTATGACCACATATGTGGTATTACTGTATTCTGGAGAACCCGCTTAACAATTTATGGGGTGTGTGTCTATGGTGGTACAAGCTCGGCACAACACATTGGGCACTGAAATGGCATATCTGTGGAAAACTGCAATTTTCAATCTGCAACATCTTTTGTGTACTCATTTTTGCAAAACACTTGTGGGGTCAAAATGCTCACATTACCTCTAGATGAATTCTTTGAGGGATCTAGTTTCCAAAATGGGGTAATTTGTCGGGGGGTACCACTGTACTGGTACTAAAGCTAAATGCAACATGGTGTCAAAAAACAAATCTTGTAAAATCTCCACTCCAAATACTAAATGGCGCTCCTTCCCTTTAGAGCCTTGCTGTGTGTCCAAATAGCAGTTTATGACCATGTGTGGTCACGCCTTACTCTGGAGAGAATGCTTTACGAACGTCGAGGTGCTTTTCTCCTATTTTTGTGAAAATGCAAAATTTTGGGCAAGAACTACATCTTTTTGCAAAACAAATGCTAACTTTTTTTATTTTCACATCCCAATTCCAAGAAATTCAGCAAAAACCTGTGCGGTCAAAATGCTCACTACACCCCTAGATTAATTCCTCAAGGGGTGTAGTTTATCAAATGGAGTCACATTTCAGGGGTTCTTACTTGACTGGTACCTTAGGGGCTTTGTAAATGCAACATGGCGCCCAGGAATCAATCCTGCAAAATCTGTGCTCCTATTGCCAAATGGCGCTCCTTCCCTTGTATCCTGCTGTGTATCCAAACAGCAGTTTACTACCCCATATGGGCTATTTCCCTACTCGGGAGACGTTGCTTTACAAATGTTACGGTGCTTTTTCTCCTTTATTTGTTGAAAAAATGAAAAATTTTGAACTACTGCTACGTCTTATTGGAAAATAATGTAATTTTTTATTTTCACTGCCCAATTCTAATAAAATCTATGAGACACTTGTGGGGTCAAAATGCTCACTACCCCCCTAGATGAATTCCTCAATGGGTGTAGTTTGCCAAATGGAGTCACTTTTGGGGGTTACCACTGTACTGGTACCTAAGGGGCTTTGCAAAAGCGACATGGTGCAGAAAAATCAATCCAGCAAAATCTGCTGTCCAAAAGCCAAATGGCACTCCTTCCCTTCTGAGCCCTGATGGGTATTCATATAGTAGTTTATTACCACATATGGAGTATTTCCGTACTCTGGAGAAGTTGCTTTACAAATGTTGGGGTGATTTTCCACATTTATTTGTTGAAAAAACTAAAAATTCTGAGATAAAGCTACATCTTATTGGAAAATAATGTAATTTTTCATTTTCACTGCCCAATTCTAATGAAATCTATGAAATACCTGTGGGGCCAAAATTCTCACTACACCCCTAGATGAATTCCTCTAGGGGGTGTAGTTTCTAAAATGGAGTCACTTTTGGGGTGTTTCCTTTGTTTTGGCACCACAAGACCTCTTATAACCTGACATGGTGCCTGAAATATAATTTAAGAAAAGGAAGGCCCAAAAATCCACTAGGTGCTCCTTTGCTTCTGGGGCTTTTGTTTCAGTCCATTACCAGACTAGGGCCACATGTGGGATATTTCTAAAAACTGCAGAATCAGGGCAATAAATATTCAGTTGTGTTTCTCTGGTAAAGACCTTCAGTATTACAGGAAAAATTGGTTAAAATGGAATTTTTGCAAAAAAAATGAAATTTGCAAATTTCCCTTCCACTGCGTTAATTCCTGTGAAACGGATAAAGGGTTAAGAAACTTTTTAAATGCTGTTTTGAATACTTTAAGGGGTTGAGTTTTTGGTGATTTGTGGGGGTTCCTAATATATAAGGCCCTCAAAGCCACTTCAGATCTGAACTGTTTCCTAAAAAAATAGGCTTTTGAAATTTTCTTGAAAATGTGAGGAATTGCTGCTAAACTTATAAGCCTTGTAAAGTCCTAGAAAAATAAAAGGATGTTAAAAAAATGATGCAAACATAAAGTAGACATGTGGGAAATGTTAACTAGTCACTATTTTGTGTGGTATACTATCTGTCTTACAAACAGATACATTTGAATAAAGAAAAATGCTAATGTTTGCAAATTTTCTCTAAATTTTTGTGTTTTTCACAAAAAACTATTGAATTTATCGACCACATTTTTTCACTAACATAAAGTACAATATGTCATGAGAAAACAATCTCAGAATGGCTTGGATAGGTAAAAGCATTCCGAAGTTATTACCACATATAGTAACACATGTCAGATTTAAAAAATGAGGCTCTGTCATTTGGTCTAAAAGTGTCTGCGTCCTTAAGGGGTTAAAAGGGGATCCCACCCATAAATGTGAGGAAATAACCACTCCACTATCCACTCTCTGCCTCCTTAGACCTTGCCCAGACAATGATGACTACTACCACTGGGTTTAACTGTTATGGTCACTACTGTCTCCATTATCCTCTAATAATGTTTTCGAAATATTAGAAGATTTGTCCATATAGTTACAGGTTTACTTTCTCCTGTTTCCAGTTTTATACAATGAGGAACATGGGGGAGAGCCGAAGTGCCTAAAATTCACCGCTAAAGAAACATTACAACCGTCAATGAGGGGAGGCTACATTGACAGGATATTACTACAGAAAGAATCCAGATGGATTTTTAGAATAGCGCCAAACGGATTAAACAAAGAATTGGATTTTACATGTTTCATCTGAAATAAAATAAAAAATGCTCCTTCCTTGCATTCAAAAATCGTAACTTGTTTGATAGACATAATTCTATATTATGTCTAGCTTTGCCATTAAATGTCCAAAATACGACAATTACAGTATCATAATAATTCCTTTTAGGAAACAAGCAAAAGTCCTAAAACCTGTGCTCCAATAGCATCACCATAAGTGGAGGGTGGAGGAAGGGGATTTCCATAAATGTCCATATGGCCCTTATTTTTCTCCATCACTATAATTTTTTCCCATCCTTCATTACACAGTTACATACTTCGTACGGCTGAAAAAAGTCACATGTCCATCAAGTTCAACCAAGGGATGGGAAAAGGGGAGGTAAAAATTTCTACACATAGGAGCTTATATTTTTTTGTTCTAGGAAATTATCTAAGCCTTTTTTGCAGCATCTCCTGTCCCTGCTGTGACGGCTCCTGCGGTGACTATTCCATAGATTCACAGTTCTCACAGTAAAGAAGACTTGTCGCCTCCGCAGGTTGAACCTTTTTTTTAGGGGGTTTTACATGGAACAGGATTTCACCATATTTTATGTATGGGCCATTCATATATTTATATAAGTTAATCATGTCTCCCCTTAGTCGTCTTTTTTCAATGCTAAATAGGTTTAATTCTTTTAATCTTTCCTCATAACTTAGATTCTCCGCGCCCCTTATTAGCTTCGTTGCTCTTCTTTGTATTTTTTCCTCCTTTCTATGAACTGGAGCCCAGAACTGAACTGCATATTCTAGATGAGGCCTTAGGCCTCGTGCACACGAACGTGCTTTTGTGGCAACAATTCCCCCAAAAATCCACGGGAGAATTGTGGCCCTATTCATTCCTATGGGGCCATGCACACGACCGTGGTTTTCACAGTCCGTGCATGTCCCAGGAGCCCGCACCGCAGAAAGAACGGGCATGTCTTATTACGGCCATGTTCTGCGGTCTGGGCTCATTGAAAATAATGGCCGCGGCCATGTTCACGGCGCGCGATTTGCGGGCGGCTCGCAGCTGTCACTCCGTGGCTGGCCGACCCGAAAATCACGGCCGTGCACATGGCTATGGTCATGTGCATGAGGCCTTACTAATGCTTTGTAAAGATGTAATATTACATACCTGTCCCGCGAGCCCATGCTTCTTTTAATACACGACAATATCCTGCTGGCCTTTGAAGCAGCTGATTGACACTGCATGCTGTTATTTAGTTTATGATTTACAAGTACACCCAGATCCTTCTCAACAAGTGACTCCCCCAGTGTAGCTCCCCCTAGGACATATGATGCATGCAGGTTGTTGGTACCCAGATGCATAACTTGACATTTATCTACATTAAACTTAATTTGCCAACTGGACGCCCAAACACTCAGTTTGTTTAAATCCGCTTGCAATTCACGAACATCTTCCATAGACTGAACTATATTACATATCTTGGTGTCATCTGCAAAAATATAATTAATAAATAAGTTGAATAATAGTGGTCCCACCCCTGAACCCTGGGGTACACCACTTATAACCGGGGACCATTCAGAGTAGGAATCAGTTACCACAACTCTCTGGATACGGTCCTTGAGCCAATTCTCAATCCAATTACAAACTCTACTTTCTAAACATATAGTCCTTAATTGACCCATTAGACGTCTATGCCTTTGCAAAGTCCAAAAACACTATATCCACAGCCAGCCCTCTGTCTAGGCTACTGCTCACCTCTTCATAAAAACAAATCAGGTTGGTTTGACAACTTCTGTCCTTAGTTAAACCGTGTTTGCTGTCACTTATAATACTATTTATTGTCACATAATCCTGTATATAGTCCCTCAATAGCCCCTCAAACATTTTCCCCACAATGGATGTTAAGCTTACTGATCTATAATTACCCAGGGAAGACCTAGAGCCCTTTTTGAAAATAGGCACCACATTTGCCCTGCACCAGTCCCTTGGCACTATACCAGTCACTAGAGAATCTCTGAATATTATGAAGAGGGGGACAGAAATAACTGAACTAAGCTCCTTAAGAACTCTAGGGTGTAACCCATCTGGTTCCGGGGCCTTGTGTACATTTATTTTATTTAATTTAGCTTGGACCATATCTACATTCATCCAATTCAGTATATCAACTGATATATTAACAGCACTGGCACCGGCTACATCAGCTGCTCTTTCTTCTGTTGTATATACAGAGCAAAATAACCCATTTAGTAACTCTGCCTTCTCTTGATCCCCTGTGACCAACTCCCCATTACCACTATCTAGGGGTCCTACATGCTCAGACCTTGGCTTTTTTTGCATTTATATACTTGAAGAATTTTTGGGGATTTGTTTTACTTTCCTTGGCCACCCGCCTTTCATTTTGTATTTTTGCTGATTTTATTACATTTTTACAGATTTTATTAAGCTCTTTTTAATATTTTTTAGGCTACAGCTGTACCCGAAGATGTGTATTTTTTAAATGCCCTTTTTTTGTCATGTATTGCCTCTTTCACAGAAGGTGTAAACCATGTGGGGTTTAATTTTAGTTGTTTATACTTGTTACCTATAGGAATAAATTTTGCACTATAATTACCCAAAGTAGATGTGAAACTCTCCCATTTATCATTTGTCCCATTATTTAACATTAGTTCTTCCCAGTCTATATCTTGAATGGCAGCCCTCATCCTGGGGAAATTGGCCTTCTTAAAATTAAGTGTTTTTGCCCTCCCAGCCTGTGTTTGTTTTTTACAGTATAGGTAAAATGTAACTATATTGTGATCACTGTTACCGAGGTTTTCACGAACATTGACGTCCCCAACAAGCTGTGCATTATTAGAAATGACCAGATTCAACAGCTTCACCTCTAGTCGGGTCTTCCACAAACTGGCCCAAAAAATTTTCATGCAACAGGTTGAGGAAATGTCTCCCCTTTGCAGTTTATCGTCTCTATATGTACTCTGACACCTCACCAAACAGGTCGGGACACTCGTCCTTACTCTGTACTTACCCGCTGGGGACAACATCGGAAAGGCTAGTAGTCACGGGCACTGCTGTGTTGGACGATTCAGCGTGGAATAATGTACGCCACGACCGATGATTGGCCGTCGCGTTATTAATTAGGGGCGTTTACGTCCGTCACTTAGGGAACATGTATTCACAACATAGGTGCTTGAGAGAATGCCATTTGTTGTGGATTCATCTTCCCTGTATCTTTGATTCTTAGAGGAGGGATATCAGCGCATTTCGCGATGATGGATGAAGGCGATGCTTCAGGTAAGGTGGGTGCGTGCAGCACTGACATACCAGGTTGGTCATGTCGGTGCATCTCACACCGGGAGGTTAGCGAATCATTGCCTTCCTAGCTACACACATCCATAAACGTCATGGGTGTGTTTCAACAGGAAGGATGGGCGGAGTAGCTGGATATAAAAGGACAGGGAATTCTCCCTGTCTCTGACGTCAGACGCTGGAAACAGGCGCCGGCTTTTGAAACATGGACAACGTGGGTAACTGATCTCTTGCCACTTCGGGCAGTTCCCACCCCTCTAACTAAAACGACAGCTACCAGTAATCTTTGCCAGCACCGAAGAAACTCGGGTAAAGCTGGAAACGCGTCGGGAGTAATTTATGACGGAGAGAGGTTCCCTAATCCCCTCAAATCCTAGAATATCCTGCATCTGAACGGGTAGGGAGGGCAGCGACCCTCATATTCTACGATTAAAATAGCCAACTACATTAGGGTTATATATGTGAACCCCTCTCTTTGAATACAATTAATACATCTGCATAACCTGCAAATTGTGTGAATACTACGCTGTCTATCTTTATGAAAATATCTCAGAAAGAAATGTTACATTCATAGGCTACCCGAGGAATATGACTGATGATATTGTATGAATACAACCAATTTTATATACAGTATGTTTGTAATTTGAATTTTAAAAAAGAAATACAGTAAAAGTTATATTTTATATTAAAAACTCTGGATGTATATATTTTTTTCTCTTTATAATTATACGGAGAACTGACAACACTAAGCCCGGGTGGTGGGCTTCTAAAACCATACCATCAAAAATTAATGATTTTTTTTTTTCTGCTCCACCTGTGTGAGATGCCTTTGTCCATGTATAGGCGCTCAGTCGTCCGCCACTTGGTGAACGCGGCGAGAGCATGTGTACCTGCGTTGTGGAGCCAGACCTGTCCCCCGTCGCTCGGCATGTGGTGTCACAAGATCCAGGAGATTATGAGAATGGAGGACCTCACAGCATCGATGAAAGGGTCCCATTCATACTTCCTCAAAACATGGCGGTAATGGATCAGGTATCAATCCTCCGAGGAATACAAGGCCATCATGGCTCCGGGTCCCCTTCCCTAGGCTCAAGTATGTCAGACTCATGTCTATCCTTCCCTTTCTTTCCCTTTGTCTTTGTATTATTATTCTTTCTTTCTTCACTATATCTCTGTTTTACAATGGAGTCTTATGCATCGCTGCGGGTTCAGGGTGCATAGCTGCATGCCTTCCAAAACCATTCTGAGAGATATTGCACTTGTTTTTGTTCTCACTGAAATTTTTTGCTATGTAAGTAACTGGCCTGAGGCCGATGTCAATACCACATTGGTGTGTTCTGAAGGTTTTGTCTGATTGTCTGTTTATCTTTATGTTATAAAACCAAAAATAAAAGAATTTATAAAAAAAAAATTAACGATTTTTTGAGGGCATGGCAAACTTCATTACAAGTACATCTAACACGGAGGCATGGCTGAATAAAACAAGGGAGGTGTTCTCTGAGAAGAAATTTATACAAAAAAATCATACACCCTCGTTAAAATCTGCTTTTGGAGGATTGAAAAGGTGTTACAAAGAACGGGCAATCTCGTGGTGGGAAGTACAATCTTTTGAGAATTATTTAAAGAACAATATAGTGCCAAGAGGACTGAGGATAATACTTACACCAGCAAAAAGTTACAAAACCCCGAGTTGATATACAGATGGGAAACAGAGGCTACCAATAGCACCCCGAGATTCATAGATTTTCTTGGATGAAGAAAGATGAGTCCTAGATGTGGCGTCTAAGAGGTTAAAAGAACAAATTGATGTGGTCTTAAAATTCAAAACTGATCCAGAATATGCCACTAAAGAGCTCGCATTACAAACTATTTTTCACTAACATTTCAGTATAACCTAACCGAGAGAAAACAATCAATTTATTCTGGACCTTCAGGATTTTAGGGATAACAAAGCCTATTCCTTTTAAACCAAGAAGGAAAGAACAAGAACTGAAACAGACCAGTCTTCATCCGATATGGATTATACTGATCAGGAAACTAATTATCAAAACGGGATCTGAGTGGAAAGGGGGAGAAATCCCTCCAGATTCACTAGGGGACGGGGCCACTCAAGGGGAAGAAATCCCCCAAAAAGATGGGAAACAACACAAAATCCGTGCATTTTGACTCAACAATGCAACGGCCAAAGCTGGATCTAACGCAGAAACAATTCCTTTTTAGAGAGGGAGGCCAAAGAGCGCCATACCAGCTACGCAACAAATTCAACAATCAAAGTAGAGAAATACAGAACTAACAGTAACAAACCTGTCCGAAAGAACACTAACTGATATGGAGATCTCAGTACTTAGGAGAGGTTTATCGTTTGTACCCACCCCAGGATTTGACACCTTTAATTGGATTAAAGACATTCACCAACTAAAATGGCATAAATTATATAAGATCAAGGACAAGAAGGAATGCCAAGAATTGGGGATAACACCCATGGAACTTTCACATGTGAGAAACCTGGCAGAATTACTGACCTCAAACCAGAAAGCGAGAGGTACAGGGCCATTTACAAAATGTAAATTGAAAAGCAGAAAAATGCCCCCCATTGGAGAAACCTCCGTAATTAATGTGTTCCAGGATCTAGTAACCACAGACTTAATGAAAATTAACATACTAGCGAAAATAGTTAATCTAAGCAGGAGCGAGAACAATGCATTGTTTTCCCGAGAAAGAGATAATAACATCATAATAAAATCTTCAGACAAGGGGGGAAATGTGGTGATCCTTGTAAGAAAGAGATACGTCGAAATGTGCTATAGCATCTTGGATGATTCAATAAATTATTATATTCTCAAAGAAGATCCAACAAGCAAATTTAAAACTGAACTCTTCAAAATTTTGAAAGAGGCTAAACAAGAAAATCTTATTGATGAACATGAATACAAATTCATGGCGGTGAAAAGACCACAGACCCCTACGTTTTATGCCCTTCCTAAAATACATAAGGGTACCCATCCCCTTAAAGGGCACCCTATTGTGTCTGCTATTGCGGATCTGACAAAGAACGTGGGGATCTATATTGACAAAGGAAATTTTGGACAAAAGAAATTTTGTAGAAACGTTACCTTCATATACAAGAGACACAATGGATCTTCTTGCCAAGATTGATGATTTACCCATCTGAGAAAATGCCATTCCGTATAATATAGATGTGGAAGCACTATATTCCTCAATTCCCCATGATATGGGCATTACAGCAGTACGCCACTTCCTTAACACCAGGGGGACACGATTCAGGGCTCATAGCGCGCTCACATTGAGACTGCTAGAGTTCGTTCTAACAAGGAATTATTTCCTATTTAATGGCCGTATATACCACCAGCCCAGGGGCACTGCCATGGGCAACTCGTGTGCACCTACGTGTGCCAACCTTTTCCTAGGCTAGTGGGAAGAAACTTTGATTTTCAATGATGAGCGACACTCATTGATCCTACCGGTCTCTATGTGGGCGCGCTATATTGACTACATTTTTGTTTTGTGGATAGGATCGACTGATCAATTTCAAAAATACGTAGAAAACCTTAATCAGAATACTGTGGGTTTGAAATTCACCTTGGAACACACCCTTATACTCTCCCTTTTTTTGATGTCTCAATATCTATTGAGGGTAATGACAAATTAAAAACAACTAAATACAGAAAACCTACCTCTACAAATAGCCTTTTGAGGTGGGAATGCTGCCATCCAATTCCCATCAAAAGAGGCATACCTAAAGGACAGTACCCCCGCCTTAGGAGAAATTGTTCAAACATGCAAGAGTTCAAAAAGAAAGCCAAAGATTTGGAATCTATATTCCTAGAACGAGGGTATCCATCGAAAATCTTGAGCGAGGCATACAAATATGCGTGCACGCAAAATAGAGAAGCATTACTTATCCAAAAAAAACGAGAAATCACAAATCCCCCTATACGCTTCATAGGAACTTTTGACATGGCAGACAAAATGGTCAAAGAGGTCCTGAGTAAACATTGGAGCATCCTCCAAATGGATAATGATATAAGAGAAGTTCTGACCCCCAGGGCACAAATAACATACAGAAGGGGTATAGGAGATCGAGTTACGCGTAGTCATCTAACGACTCTTAAAAAACAGGGATGTTGGTTAGACAGGAAGATCAATGGTTGTTTTAGATGCGGACATTGTAAAGCAAGCATGTCGGTACAAATAGAAAAAACATTTGTAAGCGCTCATACAGGGATCATTTACCCTATAAAAGATTTTCTTAACTGTAGTTCGAAATACGTTATTTATAAAATTACTTGTCCCTGCCCCCTGGACTATGTTGGCAAAACGACCAGAGAGTGGAGGAAAAGAATCCTCGAACACCTGGGCGATGTTGCAAACAAGAGGGATAAACCTGTATCCCGCCATGTTCACTGTTCACTTGGAAAATGGGGGAGATCCGAAGTGCCTAAAATTCACCGCTATAGAATCATTACAACCGTCAATCAGGGGAGGTGACATTGACAGGATATTACTACAGAAAGAATCCAGATGGATTTTTCGAATGGGATCAATAGCGCCAAACGGATTAAATAAACAATTGGATTATACATGTTTCATCTGAAATAAAATAAAAAATACTCCTTCCTTGCATTCAAAAATCGTAACTTGTTTGATAGACATAATTCTATATTATGTCTAGCTTTGCCATTAAATGTCCTAAATACGACAATTACAGTATCATAATAATTCCTTTTAGGAAACAAGCAAAAGTCCTAAAACCTGTGCTCCAATAGCATCACCATAAGTGGAGGGTGGAGGAAGGGGATTTCCATAAATGTCCATATGGCCCTTATTTTTCTCCATCACTATAATTTTTTCCCATCCTTCATTCATCGTCTCTATATGTACTCTGACACCGCACCAAACAGGTTGGGACACTCGTCCTTACCCGCTGGGGATATCGCAAGGCTAGTAGTCACGGGCACTGCTGTGTTGGACGATTCAGCGAGGAATAATGTACGCCACGACCAATGATTGGCTGTCGCGTCATTAATTAGGGGCGGTAATGTCCGTCACCTAGGGAACATGTACTTACAATATAGGCGCTTAAGAGAATGTCATTAAAAAACACAAAAAAGGCCATACTCACAAATTGGGCAGGTATAAGCCCGGCAGGACACAGACGGGTCAAAAATGCCGTCTCACACACTGCACTCACTCCCTATGTACAACTCATAGTTTTGACCCCTATGCACTCCTGCCCCTTATATTCTGTATACATTATTATCACTTGTGTATTACACATTTATATCCATGCCCCAGACACCACTCCCCTCAAGGCTAGTGGGAGTGGCTGTTAATATTTAACACACCTGAGCACTCTCCTTCAGCAGCATTTTTGACCCGTCTGCGTCCTGCTGGGCTTATACCTGCCCAATTTGTGAGTATGGCCTTTTTTGTGTTTTTAATCTTATTCTATGTTCCACTTTTTTCTGTGGTGTAGCTAGAGAGAATGCAATTTGTTGTGGATTCATCTTCCCTGTATCTTTGATTCTTAGAGGAGGGATATCAGCGCATTTCACGATGATGGATGAAGGCGATGCTTCAGGTAAGGTGGGTGCGTGCAGCACTGACATACCAGGTTGGTCATGTCGGTGCATCTCACACCGGGAGGTTAGCGAATCATTGCCTTCCTAGCTGCACACATCCATAAACGTCATGGGTGTTTCAACAGGAAGGATGGGCGGAGTAGCTGGATATAAAAGGACAGGGAATTCTCCCTGTCTCTGACGTCAGATGCCGGAAAGAGGTGCCGGCTTTTGAAACATGGACAACGTGGGTAACTGATCTCTTGCCACTGCGGGCAGTTCCCACCCCTCTAACTAAAACAACAGCTACCAGTAATCTTTGCCAGCACCGAAGAAACTTGGGTAAAACTTGGGTAGTAGAGTGGTTATTTCCTAACATTTATAGTGAGTCCCCTTTTAATAGTGTTTGGATTGGATATTCTCTACCTGCCATCTATATACATGTATTTTAGGACATACAACACATTGACCTCAGCTTTATTTTTATTTTTGTCAGGTCTGACATGGGAGATTAGGGCTGGATCTTGTGTATTTGTGGATTTGGGGTGTGTGGTCAGATGAAACCGTCTCACGTCACCGTCCACGATGGTCCTCTTTATACTCCAGAGTCCTGGTTCTTCTCCCTCTTGGAGATGGTGAAGCTTTTCCAGGTAATTGTTATAGATAGAGATGAATAATAATGTTATTACGAGGTCTGGTATACGAGGTGATAATGAGGTGACGTCTACTGACCTGCATATTCTGATAGTAGCTCAATATTCTGATAGTAGCTCAATACCAGAATGAGGACCAACGTCGACCACTCTATGATCTTTGCTGTCATTTCACTGATCTGTGAAAAAATATCAAAATTAATATAGAAGGGCGGAGTTTGGCTGCTGAAGGAGATGGCCGCTTGATCCCGGGGCTCCTGCCACATCATACGATTAAAGCGGCACAAAGCGTAGCTAAGTACTTTTAAGTACTTCAAATCAGCGTATCGACTGCAGCATACCTCGGGGCTCCTGTCGGGTACGTGAGGTGAGCGGACCGGGAGGTGCAGCAGGTGGAATCAGCCTCTTGGAGCGGCGGCCGGACTGAGGAAGCGCTGGGCCGGAGCTGCCACGTGGTGAGGAGGACGGCAGTGTGAGGGCAGCGCGGAACACAGCCGACACATAGAGCTGGACACTAGATATCTCAGGTAAAGGGGCTGGTGTGCCTGAAGAAGTAGGAGGACTGGAGTGAGAAAGTGCTGGATTTGGACTGACCACGGAGAGAAGTGTGAGGTACTTATCGTTAGCCATCGGTGGCGGGATCAGTGAGCAGCTGAATATTTTTCTTTATAGAGGACTCAACTCACCCTTGGCCTCATAGAATTGTATATATTGACTGCTCTGGTGAAGATCACGCATGCAGGCCTGAGTAGGCCTGAGAAGCCACGGCCTAAAGTTGTGCAGCGATCCAGAAGGGGGACTCCCTATTCTTCACAGTTGTAATTGGCAATTAATTAGCTGCTGGGCTGGTGTTTGGAAGCTATCTATTCTAGTGTATAATCACTGCTAAGTGGCCCGTATTATTTTGCATACTTTTCTGCTGGGGTCTGGTACCTGTAGCTTCTATCACCATGACAAAAAGGAAAGGCAAGGCAGCTCCTAGAAAACTCACAGAATATTTTGGAAACCCTACTTTGGGCCCTGCAGAAGAGTTGGACTCTCCGGCTCCACCATTGCAACCGCAGGTGTGCACCCAGTCACCTCTGGGCTCGCCCTCGAGAGCGGTGGTTCTTACGGAGGACGGAGTCTCTGCTTGGGACTCGGAGCAGTCTGGAAACGGGGGTCTGAGGGGGGCCTCATCTTCTCCTGGAGCCTTGCTTGCGCAGGCGGGCCCGGATCAGAGGGAATGCTTACAGGCGGATATGATGCCTGTCTCTCCAGCTCTGCTGACTGCTCAGTGCGACCTTCAGCAATTCCCTTCCTCTACTGACCCGATTACAGTGGACACATTGAAAAATATGCTTGTTATGCTCCAGAATGGAATTAATCAAAGCGTCTCCTCATTAGTCCGGAAACTTCAATCTAATGTTACTGCATTGGGGGATCGCACGGATCATCTGGAGCGCAAAATGGAAGATGTCTCTACAGCGCATAATGAGCTAGTGGATGCGCACACGGCACTAGAAGAAGAGGTGAAATGGCTTAAAACTAGGGCTACAGATGCTGAGGATAGGTCCAGACGGAATAATATTAAAATCAGAGGCATTCCAGAGGATGTGGCTCCATCAGATATTCAAGCATTTCTCAAACGTCTTTTTCTCGCTGTCGTACCCTCTCTTTCGGAACTGGATCTTACTATAGATCGGGCTCACAGGGTGCCCAAATCCAAAGCTGCTCCTGAAAAGGCGCCGAGAGATACGCTGGCCAGGATTCACTTCTACCATGTAAAGGAAAGCATAATGTTTCAATCCAGGAAGCTTAAGGCGCTGCCGGCGCTATATTCTTCTGTCTCCCTGTTTCCGGATCTCTCCGCAGCTACCCTGCAGGCACGCAGAGAATTTTTCCCGGTGACAAAGCTCTTAAGGGATCACAACATCAGGTATAAATGGGGCTTCCCAGTCAAGCTCCTGATTAACCGCAATGGTACATCGATTACAGTGTCTTCAGTGGAAGAAGGATTACGATGGCTGCAGAAGTGGAATATCGGTTCAGCTGGTTCTGTGGGACTGGCGGATAAACACAGATCTCAGTCGCAAGTTACCAAAGAGTGGGACACTGTGAGATCTAAAAACACCTGAATTGTTTTTGTTTTCTCTTGCAAGCTTTTTTGTTTTGTCATTTATAGGACCCGAGCATCCAAGTAAATATGACAGGCTAAAGTAGTTATACACTGATTTGGTATTTTATACTTACTAAGTATCGTATGATGTGTTCTCTCCCCCAGGAATTTCGGTGCTCAATGAGCATTATGTCTTTGGGTTTAGTTGTTTTTATTCTTTATATTCGTTTTTCTTTGTTCAAATGTTTATATTCCAGGAACACCAAATACTTCATAACAGAACGGGGATCCAGGATTGTGGATCGAATGAAGTTGGGGAATAGGGTACAGTACGATATAGTTGGTAGAATACTCCGCAGGGTATCACAGCACATGTTCTATTGCCAGAAACATGGTACTGCATATTTCCTCCATTAATGCTAGAGGACTTAATAGTCCATTTAAGCGCAGTCTTTTATGGCGAGAGGCTAGGGCCCTTAAGTGTGAGGTACTTTTCGTGCAAGAAACGCACTTTCACTCGGACAAAACTCCCAAATTCTCGAATAAATTTTTCCCACATGTGTTCACCTCCTCCTGCCCAGCGAAACGTAAGGGGGTTATGATAGCCATTAAGTCCTCAGTTGCTTTTAATATGAAGTCCATTATCCAAGACCCACTGGGGCGATATGTGGGACTTGTCTGTGAAATTAATAATGTGTTATATACCTTTGTTAATGTGTACTTCCCTAACAGGCGTCAACAACACTATTATCGTTCGCTGTTAACCAAAATCAGATCCTTTTCCCAGGGTCTTTTGGTCTTGGGAGGGGATTTTAACTCCATAGGGGATCCTAATATGGATACTACTAATAAAAATAGACTTACGGTGCCGTTGTCTCAGGTTATGGCGGAGGAAGGCTTATATGATGTGTGGCGGTGTCAGCACGGGATAGAAAGGGATTATACATATTTTTCGCAATCTCATCTATCATACTCTAGAATTGATTTATTTCTGGTAGATGGTAGAGCTCTTGTTCAAGCCCAATCCTCTAGTATAGGAGACATTACGTGGTCCGACCACGCCCCAGTGTCAATATCGCTGGCGGAAAAATTTTCATCACCCCCCCCTTCCCAATGGAAACTGAATGATTTTATTCTGCATCACCCTGAGTATACAGAGTATTTGAAATCAGAATTGTCTCACTATTTTTCCGTCAATATGAACTCGGTTTCCTGTCCTCACACTGTATGGAATGCTCATAAGGCCTTTATGAGAGGATTAATTATTAAGGCCTGTTCTAGGGTTAAACGGAAGAGGGAGGCGGAGGTTGTCGCAACTACACTTAAAATTGCGGATCTAGAAAATAGAAATAAATCTAATCCTTCCCCTGGTGTGGCTTCTGAATTACGAGCTTTACGATTGTCATTACAGGTGTTATTAGCGTCACAATATGATATCTTTCTTAAAAGGATGCAGGTACAAACATATGTCCATAATAATAGAGCGGGGGCGTTATTAGCGAAGAAATTGAAGCAGACAGCATTGCGTACACGTATAGCCTTTTTGATGGATGATAAGGGTAATAAAATCATTGACCCTAGAGGAATCGCTGAGCGATTTAGGAAATATTATAGCTCTCTCTACAACCTAAAAGATAATCCTGCGACATTTCAACCATCGACTTCTGAAATTAATGAGTTTCTGGACTCGGTGTCTCTCCCGAAAATTTCGGAGAATCAGTTGAAGGCCTTGTCTGAACCCTTTACTCTGGAAGAGATAACCCAAGCTATTTCTGCTCTAAAACCCTTTAAAGCACCGGGTCCGGACGGATTCACTAATAATTACTATAAGTGTTACACCTCTATTCTAGCCCCACATTTATTAGCAGTGTTTAATAAAGCGGTTTCCGAGGGCGCATTTCCTGCTGAAATGCTATCTGCCACTATAGTTACTCTCCCTAAACCGGGGAAAGAACCCACTGACCCAGCAAATTTTCGCCCAATATCATTACTAAATTCGGATATAAAAATTTATGCGAAAATCCTGTCCAATAGATTATACAATATAATTCCAAACTTGGTTAAATCTGATCAGGTGGGATTTGTGTCCGGGCGGCAGGCTCCGGATGGGACGAGGAGGTTTATTGATCTTGTGCAGTGGGTGGAGGCCTCCCGAACGCCTTCTCTGTTATTAACCTTGGATGCGGAGAAGGCGTTCGATAGGGTAAATTGGAGCTATCTGTCTCACATTTTGTCGCGCTTTGGACTGACGGGTAATATTGGTTCCGCAATATCGGCATTGTACTCTAGTCCTTCGGCTAGGGTTTTAACCTCTGGCTTTCTTTCTGACCCCCTAACAATCAGTAACGGTACACGGCAGGGGTGTCCTCTGTCCCCCCTCATTTTTGCTTTGGTGATGGAGCTGTTGGCGGAAGTAATTAGGACCAATTCTAACATAAAAGGTATTAAAGTAGGATCTGCGGAACATAAGATAGGCCTCTAAGCAGATGATGTTCTCATAGCTATGACTGACCCTTGTAAGTCATTGCCCGCGTTACAACATTCTCTAGCGGAGTTTGGAAGAGTTTCTTACTATTCGGTTAATGCTTCGAAGTCACAGATACTGAACCTGGGGGTTGACTCTCAAACTAAAAATAGGCTGACATCACAATATCCATATAAATGGCAGGAGGGCAGTATTAGGTACTTGGGGGTGTATATCACTAGCCCCAGTTCCGCACTTTTCTCTAAAAATTATATGCCTTTGTTGTCTAAAATATCTAAAATGTTAGAGGGGTTTTCAAAGCCAATGATATCATGGGCGGGGAGGGTGGCGGTGGTGAAAATGATGGTGTTACCAATTGTGTTGTATCTTTTTCGTACTGTAGTTATTTCTGTGCCTAGTAACTATCTCGCGAATTTACAGAGAATTATCACTAACTTTATTTGGTCAGGCCGGAAACCTAGAATCCGTGTTTCCACTATGACTAGGCACTGTTCTAGTGGAGGTATGGGAGTCCCGGATGTTAAAAAATACTACCATGCAACAGTTCTGTCCCATCTTAAACACTGGTGGAAGGGGAATACAGATCTTAGATGGGTGGAGATAGAGCGGGTTGCTGCAGCTCAACAATTGAGTTCCTTGCTGTATGTGGGTAAACCCTCCAGGTGGATGCCGTTGGTTCGCCTTTCCTCGATCACTACATCCTTATCTTCATGGCAATTTTTAGTGGCTTCCACACCTATATCAGAATGCGTGGCTTTGAAATTATTACCGCTGGGATATATCACCTCGTTAGTGCCGGACCTTCATGTCGAAAACTGGATGCTAGCTGGGGTGAACACTATAGGTTCCATGTATGATTCCGCCATTCTATTGTCGTTCCAACAAATGGTCCTCAAGTATGGAATCCCCCAGAGGGACTTTTATAAATATTTACAACTCCGTCATGCTTTACACTCTCTAACATTAGACGCGCCCTGTTTTCCAGCTACTGCATATAGATTCTTTACAAATGAGAACCAGAAACTTAGGGGCATATCGTTCTTTTATTCTGGGTTCAGTAGCACAGTGTCCGCATCAAAACCCGGCTATTTCCTGAAATGGGAAGCGGACTTAGAACAAGAGGTCCCGCTCAAAGATTGGTATAAGGCTATTCATTGGGTTAGAAAGATTTCCAGGGGAGCTAGTCATTGGGAAACTGCACATAAAATTCTCTTACGCTGGTATAGAACCCCCTCCCAGATAGCCAAATTTAACACTCAGTACTCCCCTCTGTGTTGGCGGAAATGCGGTTTTTCGGGGAACTATATGCATGTGTGGTGGCAATGTCCCTTAGTGTTTATATTCTGGAAGGTGGTGTTTGCCCTTATTAGCTCGATACTGGCTACTCTGATATCTCCCTCCCCTGCCTTAGCATTATGTTTTATAGGATTGTCGGATATCCCTGCACAATTCAGACATGTAGTAGGTCATATTATCCTAGCTGCTAGGTTGATAATTGCTAGGTCATGGAAGTCCTCGGCTCCCTTAACGATGGCGGAATTGGTAAACATGGTTAAATTTGATTATGTCATGGAAAGGATGGTGGCGGTACGACTCAACCAGGTTGAAAAGTTCACTGATAAATGGTCTATATGGTGTGAATATTTGAACTCCGGGACTCTCCCTCACTAGGATGTTTATGGAAGCTCAACACTAAACCTTGAAGATGTTTGAAAATAATCGATCTGTAATCTCTGATACCAATGACTTAGAAAATATATGATTGTCTCCTGGAATACTGTTTGTTTGGTTCATAAGTTGTAACTTTTCTAAAGTGGTATGTTATTAGGTGAATATGTCAACAATGTAATGCATAATATCCTGTGACATTTTTGTACGGCTATGTTGGCCTCATTGTTGGCATTGTATTTCATGTTTTACAAAATTTTGAATAAAGAGTGAAATTCAAAAAAAAAAAAATTAATATAGAAAAAATTGCGCAAAACAAGAACTCTCCACCCCGACCGAGGTTTGGCTGCATTCATGTTTATTACATGGAGTCATGTGACTGACGGCGAGGCCAAAATGGACCTGACCCATTGTCATGTGACACCATATCCATTACATTGCGGACGTCACGATCACCATGGTGCAGAGAATAAGCACAAAGATTATGGGTCCAATTGTTTTCCTATAGAACGGCTTCTAGGGGTACAAATAAAATCTATCCAATGATCCGGAATTTTTGATAATCTCATTAATGCAGAATTAAAGGAATTTTACATCCACTGGTTTGTACCAGCAGCTCAGCAGGTCAATATCTTGATATTATATATGCGATATACTGTACATATACAGCAGACAGAGGTTAGAGCAAATCTTATGGAACTAATCACTAATTTACCCTCAGAACTTCCCAATAAATCCTAAATAACGTGTTCTGATATAATAACCCCGGAGATATAATGAATATAGAGGGGGGTCTCCTGCTTGGGATTCCTCTCTATTAGATGGAGCAGAAAGCAGCTAACAGAAAATGGCGTCTGCTCTGGGGGGACTGAGGACACACATCTCTGATGGCGCTGAACCGCATAAGGGGAGCGCCAGGGACAGCAGGGAATAGGAGTAGGTGGTTATATAAGTGAAAAAATGCCCAGGAGCGTGATTGGGCTAAGGTGCTAAAGGAGAAGTGGCATAACGGATATAGGGTAGAGCTCAATGGCAGAGCCCCCTCTTTACCTTCTGCGGCAGCGTGAAGTAACACCTAGTAGTTGCACTCCGTGTGGTGAAAATGTTTATTTTATTTTCTTTCCAGCATAGCTGATGAGCTCTTACAACAAGTGGCCCAGCAGGTGGTAGTCGAAGGCACCACCCGGCTGGAGGACGTATTGAGACAGAAAGATGGTGAAGCTATTGCAACAGGCCCTGGACCTGCGGCTTGAGAGACCAGGGGTAGGCCACATCGCATCACCCACCCTCCTGTTAGATTAAGCCCAAGTCCCCTTCCCAGGGCTGCCCGCTCAGCAGGGGCTGCTCTCCCCGTCAACATGGGCTGCTCTCACCGTCAGCAAGAGGAGGCACACCGGTCGGGCCCGGCCTGTCTCGCCTTCTACATCCTCTGGGGAGGTGGTTCCCCCTTCCCCTGTCAGTGAGTCCAGCATCCCTCCCCATGCTGCACGCCTCCCCCCTACTCACCCGGGTAACGACTGTAGTGCCGCTGATTGTTGTCAGCCGGGCGGCGCATGGAGGGCCAGGAAAAGGAGATGCCACAGGGGACCTGCAACAAGGGCACTGCATAGCTCAGCCCCCTATCAGAGGACTGGAGAGGAAGAAGCCCGGAATCAGCCAGGGCTGCAGATTTATCAACAACCGTATTCTTTATTGAATGTACTGTCCGGTTCTGGCCTGAAGCAGAGGGGTCCGAGCAACAAAAATGTAGCCATCACGGCTGTCCCGACGCATGATGACCATCCAATTGCCTGGAGGATATTTTGAATCAAGGTCTGACGAGACCCAAAGGCTTCAGCATGGAGAATGATTAACTTATAATGTAGAAACGTCAGACCCAGAACTGAAAAAGAGAAAATGAGCCAAATAAATCCTGTACCACGTGTAAAACAACCTAATAACATCTATGAAGCGCGGACCGAGCCCTAAACCCAACAAGAAACCTTCAATAATGGACGGGAACATTTATCTGCATCGTCTAATCCGGACAATTATTATCAGTTGAAATTAACAAAACGTCATTTATTTTTTTTTAGAAAATTCTGATTACTGCTGCAGGCTGAGATGGGGGCAGGGCGGGACTGATGCCAAGTCTGAGTCATGTCTGACAGTCTGGTTGCTAGGGATACACTACCTAACAACCACAGTCTTGTCCAGCAATGAGTCCCTAGCAACCAGCCTGCATCTCTCACTGACGTAGTAATCACATTTTTGTAAAAAATAAATGTAGGTTTGACCCCAGAGTAATATAATCAGATATAAGACTTTTTATACTAACCCGCCATCCCCCAGAAGTAAGAGCATATTATAATCACTTCTGTGATATTTACTTACAGGCAATGGCCATTCCTATGAATCCTATTCTAAACAGGATATTTTCGGGAAAATAATTTCCCGTTTCACTATAAAACAAAAATTGAAAATGCTCAATGTTATATACTGTCGAAAAATTGTCAGAATGTTTCATCTTAATAATCAGCAGTCAGATAATAATCTATAGGACTGAGGATATGCGTTTCTCTGCCCTCTTGTGGCCCCTCTGGGTAATGGAAGCCATTTTGTAAGTGACCCTATTTTGGAAAATACACCCCTCAAGGAATTTTTCTAGGGGTATAGTTAGCATTTTAACACAGTTTTTTTGCTAAATTTATTTGAATTAGTCTGAGAAAATGAAAATCTACATTAATTTTGAAAAAACCTAGAATTTTCTAATTTTTGCAAGGAATAAAAGGAGAAAAAGTTCATCAGCATTTGTAAAGCAATTTCTCCTGATCACGGAAATACCCCATATGTGGTAATAAACTGCTGTTTGGACCCACGGCAGGGCACAGAAGGAAAGGAGCGCCATTTGGATATTTGGAGCACAGATTTTGTTGGAATGCTTTTAGGCCGCCATTGTGAAAGAAATGAACTAATTCCACCATTTTGTCTTCTATTCTATACTTCCATTTTAACTTCAATATAAGAGTAATATGTTGAGAGAATGTATTTCTGTTTTTGCTGTGTTAAGGAATTGAATCAGCAAGAATAAAGGCTGAGGGAAAATTGATGACTCAAGACCCACCCTCCTTACAGAATACAGAAGATGATAAGGACTTACCATTCAATGACTTGATAGGAAAATATTGCAATGCTAAGAAAATATTGTGAATGTAATTTGTTTTGTGCAAAATCAAGAGAAACTATTATAGCTGATGTAGTAAAAGTTCAGTCTAAAAAAACTGCATATAAACCCACTCATAATGTATGTAAAATGCCGTCTGCCATCACTTGCTGAGTGACATCATTATGACACTGCTGTGAAACCTCCTCTTGAGGAAATAAATATGAATGAATCTGGAGCAACTGTTTGACTTTGAATTATCCACAACACCATATTGCATTTGCAGAGCCCCTGAGGTATCAATACAGTGGAAACCCCCAAAAAATTATGCCATTTTGGAATCTATACCCATAAAAGAAAGGAATTAATCTAGTGGCCTAGTAAACTTGTCCCCACTGGTGTTTGTTAGAAATGGTCCATGAAAAATGAAAAATCTAATTATATCCATTTTTTTTCCTAAGGTGTAATAGGAGAAATAGTACAGCAAAAGTTTGTACACAATTTCTACCGAGTACGGCAACACCCCATATGTGGATGTAAACTGGTGTTTAGGCACACGGTTGGGCTCAGGAAATAAGGAGCACTATGCAATATTTCAGGCCCACTATGGTGGTATTTATCACATTGTGCCGTGATTACAGACGATTTGAAATGTCAAAATATTATAAACCCCACAGACGTAACCCAATTTTTGAAGCTACACCCCTCAAGAAATTTACCTGGGAGAATAATGAGAATTGTGACTATGTGACGGACACCTCTCATGGTATTCATCTAGGGGATTAGTAAGAATTATTAGTTGTGAAGTTGGCAGCCTGAATATCCCGCACTGGAGGGAGGTGGAATGGCAGGTCCCACTGCTAACCCACCCACCATTCCATAAAATGCAGCCCAGAAAACACATTTATTAAAAACCCCTTCAATTCCCTACACTCCCTCCATTACCATTCCAGCTGCCTACAGGGCATAGTGTATTGTGTATAGGGAGAATAATTACGTTATTTGGGTTTTTTACTAATATTACAAAGGACTTGTCAGTGAAAAAAACATGTAATGGCCAATATGGAAGACTTAAGGTGGATGAAGAATTTAAAAAAAGGAAAATTAAAAATCTAAAGAAGTGTCGTAAATTTGAAAACACTGGAGAGACAATCTGAGGTTTGTGGGGGACGTTTCGCACATATATTGCGTGTCCCTCCTGATGCCTTGTATTGAGCACACGCGACATCTTTTCTGGGGCCTCTGTTTTTTTTTCAGTGGGGGTGGGGGGCTTCTGTCATGAAATGTTGGCCGGGTACAATCCTTCTGACATTGCTACTAGATGTACTGCCCTCCTCTTCCTGGTCAGTAAATCACAGGGATTTGATTACCCTTTGCTGAAATTGGAGGAACGTGATATCTAGACTGTATAGGTTTCTTAACCCCTCCATAGATTACGGCATTTCTAAATGGGGCTTGGCCAGGTGGGCAGCGGATGACTCGTCATTAACCCCCTCAGTTATACTTCAAGCCACAACTCTTGCGTACAAATTCCTGCCCTCGGCAAGATATATCGAAATGTGGCTCAAGGTGATCCACAGAGTATACCTTACTCCTCAGAGGGGACACAGGATGGGTATATATGAGTCCTCCACTTGTTTTAAATGCGGTCAGTCGGATGCTAATTTGTACCACTGCCTGTGGGCATGCCCTCAAATACAGGAATTCTGGAAAAGGATTAGAGAATTTGTTATGAATAATATGACTGGACAGTTCTCCTTGACTTCACAATGGGCTATACTGGGACATGTGGACGCAGAAACACAGGATCACACTAGGCATGAGCTTCGCGTTTTACACTTAATAGCGGCAGCAGGCCGGAAGGCTATATTACAGGTCTGGAATCACACTCATGCCCCGCATCTTCACATTTTCTTAGATAAATTATCTTTTATGGTGAAGATGGATTGGGTGGAGGCTTCTCACCGGAAGGAGAAAAGGGTTACAAACATTTTTTCAGATATGGGGGGGGGGGGTTTCATATCTTTATTGCCTCAGCGAGTTAAAGACCAACTCCGTACATGCTTCCAACCAACGTCATGGTATCAGAAATAGAGCCTAATGTGTGTTACTCCGCTGTGAGACTGTCATCTATGATTATGGAGCGGGGGAGGAGGGGGCTAACATGTAGTAAGGCACAAGTGACGGATGACTCAGAATTCTGACTGGGGAGAGGGGGACACCACTTGGTAATTTGAGAGGCGGCGGGCAAAGTAGGCTTTTATTTTTCTTTATTGATTATTTTATGATAATATATGTTTGTTTTCCTTTCTTACTGGATTGTTGGCTGTGGCCCACATCGCTGTCTTGCTGTTGCGCAGTTCGAGCTTCATACATATCTCTATTCTGATACGAGATGGGATCTCCATCTCATCATTGGTGCGCGTTCTGCTTAATGGCACAGACAGTGTCCTGTTTGATTGTTCCCACTTGACCGGCCTGCATGCTGGTACATGCTCTTCAGGTGTATTGGATTGCTTGTGACAACAGTCTGTGGATTGTTTTGTTGGAAATTAATAAAAACAATATTGAAAAAAAAAAGAAATCTGCACAAAACAAAGGCGTTGTATAGTGCAATTTGTGTCAGGTGGACAGACACATTCTTATTCTATACCCTTGTTTTGCGCATGGCGCTGTGTGGCTTGATGACTTGATCCGAAATATGAACGCCCCCCATAAATTTATTGTACACACCAGGGTTTGAGGGATTGGGTGGTGGATCCGCATACAGGGACAGGGCTCCGGCTGCCATTAGTAATGGTGGTCAGGATCAGGACGTCTCCTCTGTCTCTGTATCTGAGGAGCAGCAGATCTTCTCTGTAGACGGCCCTGCTCTCTCCCACCCTTAACGACTGTCCTAGCAGAGTTTTGGGGAGACCTTTATATTTTTTTCGGATTGTGCCGCAGGCCAATGTGGATCGGGAGGCAAGGACTTTAACCCATCGGGACCCTATAGTATAAATTATCTATATATAAATGGTACACTTTGCCAAGCAGCAGATGCACAAAGACCCAAACAAATCATCCCGTGACTATTGCAGTATTTGTAGCTTTCAACAGCACTCGACATTGTGGGAGAATAAAACTGGTTATTGGGGCTCCAATGCATTTATCTTCTTTGTTACATACTTCTTTTAGAAATTTAGCTCCGGCAGTGAGACACCGTGTATTATTCAGAGACACCATCATGGCCTGGAAATCTGTCAGATCCCTTCTTGGTCTCCCTCAACACATCTCCAAACAAATGCATCTATGGGGGCACCCAGAGTTTCCTCAGGGGAGGGAGAACCCCCACTTTCGTTTAATGCACTTGCTGGGCATCTCTAAGCTTAGTCATTTAATACACCCTACTGACAATCGTTACATGACTTTTCCAGAGTTGCCGGTCTTACACAATATCTCCTCACGGCATCATTTAGCCTATTGCCAGTTAAAGTCCTTTTTGAGGTCGAAGCTACTTAATATTGCCCCAGAAATCTTTTAGACACCTTAATCATGACTCCTCCAGTTAAATCTTCCTTGTCCTTTCTATATTACACACTAAGAGAAACAATGGCCAAAGGAACCATATCCACAATGTTTAAAGCGTGGAATAGGGAGTTCTCTCAGCAAGATCTAACGCAGCAAATTTTTAGGGGTTTGGGCAAGAGTACGTAAAGCAATGGAGAGAGACCCACTTTAAGTTCATTCATAGGGCTATATATGGATTTGACATCCCCCTCATCCTAATTTTCCTGAAAGATTGGTGGCGTGCCCACGGTGCCATACACCTAAGACTAACCTGTTTCATGGTTTGTGGACCTGTCCTAAATTATTTGTATACTGGAGTGAGATTGTAGAGGCCATCAGGGAGACATGGGGAATATCTCTATCAGTGGAGCCGCTACCTCTTCTATTTCATGTCTTCCCACACATTCCAGACGCACTACATGCTTTTCTTCTAGTTGCTAAAAGATCCCTGCTTACCCTCTGGCTTAAGCCACAGCTGCCGCCGATTACTGAGGTTATATCTCAATTGAAAAAATATGTATATCTGGATAGGTTGGAAATTGAACGTACAGCGGAATCTTGCTCCTCGAAATTTTTCAAAAAGTGGAAAACTTTCATATGCAAACACTTCCAACCCACTGAGATGAAAGATCTGATGACACCGTTCTATTACACTTCTTGGTATTTGACGAGGGATGTGGCGGGAACGTTAGGAGCTTTGAAGGGATGACTTTTGGCAATATATGAGGTACTGATGTCTTGGGGGTGGCATGAGTCTCTTGTGCTTTCACATACCTAACCTTTTATGTGTAACTACTTTAAAATGTATACATTGGTATTACACTAACCGGATGTCAGGGGGAGGGGGGTGTTTTATTATCTCTGTTTATGAGAATTTTGTCGAATTACTTTATGTACTGTACGTGTTATTGTATCAATGAGTCTGATTGATCCAACTGTATTGTCCGATATATTGTCATACAATTGTTCTTTTTTTTCTGAAAAATCAATAAAAAGTTGTTATAAAAAAAACAAAAAAAAACTGGTTATTACTTGGGATATACGGCAACCAACATCATTAACATCATTAGATTGTTGTGAGAACGTTGTAACTTTTTCATCGGCGGAGCTGTGTGAGGGCTTGTTCTTGGCAGGACGAGCTATAGTTTATATTGGCACCATTTTTGGATACGTGCAACTTTTTGATCACTTTGTATTCCAATATTTATAGGGCAAAGCGAACAAAAAAACAGAAATTCTGGTATAGATTTTTACGTTGTTCACCGCGTGGAATAAATAACATATTTTTATAGTTCAGGCCGTTACGGACGCGGCGACACCAAATACGTATGATTTATTATTTTTTTTCAATAATAAAAGACTTGATAAGGGAACAGGGCGATTGTATTTTATTTTATTACTTGAAACTGTCAGATTTTTTTTTTCTCTAATACATTGCACTACCTATATAGTGCAATGTATTATATCTGTCAGTCATTCAGTGACAGCAAGCCGATTAGAGCGGGTCCTGGAAGGCTTCCATGCTAGGTAGACCAGGAGGCCAGTATTAGGCAATTTCATAGCTGGGGTTCTGATGAGCTGCAAACACCTTAAACGCAGCAATCGCTTTTGACCGCTGCATTAAAAGAGTTAATGGCGGGGATCTAAGCTAATTTCGGTCATCGCCATTACAGTCAGATGTCAGCTTCTGAGTCGGTGCCACGCATTTGGCGAATGGCTACGGCAAAACGTGGGAAGGGGTTAATGTCCTCTCTGACTGACCTCAGTTGTGCCCCCCCCCCCCCCCCCGGCATTGCTTTGTGAAGCTCCTGCAGATCTTTTTCTATGTTGTGTCTCATTTTATACCGTTTCCTCAGCAGAGATAAGCTGCTGTTCACACTGGAACTGTCGTGCAGCTTTTGCAGCGCTGTCATGTCTGATGTGGATATGTAGCTCGAATCAATGGCCTCGAACCTGTGGCATCAAATTGATACCTGAGGAGGCTGTAAAATCAGGCACTTGGGGCTATAATTATCTGCAGCTACCCGTGATAATCCCGGCATAGCAGGACCTGAGACTCATCCACGCTGACGGGGGGTTCAGAGTCAGTTTCTGACAGGCGATGACAGATCTGATGACAGGCGATGACAGGTCTGATGACAGGCGATGACAGATCTGATGACAGGTCTGATGACAGGTCTAATGACAGGCGATGACGGGTCTGATGACGGGTCTGATGACAGGTCTGATGACAGTTGATGACAGGCGATGACAGATCTGATGACAGGTCTGATGACAGGTCTTATGACAGGTGATGACAGGTCTGATGACAGGTCTGATGACAGGCGATGACAGGTCTGATGACCGTAGTTGTTTTTTTTAATATTTCAAATGAACAATAGGAGCGGAGCGTCCACCGGTGACCCTGCTGTATTTAAAAGTGGGGATACCCTACCTACCTACCAAATTCTAAATGAGAGGTGTCATTGCTACCTAACCAGGACCTCGGGCAGTGGGCAATCTAGGGGTATACAGTATAATAACCTTATGGTGGTCCCTGTCTATTTATCTGGTCCCAGTCCTGATAATTGCTCTCTGGTCCCTGTAGTAATGGCCCCCACACGTCCTCTCTGGATAGTGACATTTCCTCTTTAACCCTCCATTGCCGGTGATTGTCAGGGCTCAGTTGGGCCGCTGTCAGTGTCAGCTCTGAGCTGCCGCCATCTTCCTTTATATGTCTCCTGTATTCAGGAGGTGAGACCTCGGGGTGATTCCTGCTATCAGTCGGGTCACTGAGCTGTTCTGCTCCTCGTCTGGGCCCAGAACCTGTTGCAGTATTTGCAGCTTTCAGCAGCAGTCAGACATTGTGGGAGAATAAGACTGGGACAGACAGCAACCGACATCAGGAACAACATCAAGATGGAGAATACCAGAGATAACACATCATCACCAGAGGAGCTGCACAGGGATAACAACTAATAGTTACCACAGCGCCATCTACTGTCAGTGAGAGATAGTTCCTCCAGCATTGAGCTGCAGATGTTGTAATATTCCAGCACTGACTCCTAGGAAGGGGGGCGTTCAGGGGGATCAAGTTTAGAGTTGTTTCCCTCATACACCCTGAAGTGATGGGTATACCCGGGGCACTCCCACAGATTTTATATCATTTAACCCCTTAATGACCAGCCTATTTTAGACCTTAATGACCAAGCCATTTTTTACGTTTTTCCATCGTCTCATTCAAAGAGCTATAACCTTTTCATTTTTGCGTCGACATAACTGTATAACGTCTTATTCTTTGCGGGACAAGTTTTCGTTTTTAATAGCACCATTTTGGGGTACATAGAATCAATTGATTAACTTTTATTAACTTTTTTTGGGGGGGGGGAATAGAAAAAAAACAGCAATTTGACCACACTTTTTTGCGTCCTAAATTTACGCCGTTTACCGTGTGGTATAAATAACACAATAACTTTATTCAGCGGGTTGTTGCGATTGCAATGACACCAAATTTGTATAGTTTTTGTATGTTTTACTACTTTTTGACAGTGAAAATGCTTTTTTTTTCTGCCGATGCGGTTGTATGAGGGCTTTTTTTTTGCGGGACGACTTGTAGTTTTTATCGGCACCATTTTGGAGTAGATGCGACTGTTTGATCACTTTTTCTCACATTTTTATTAAGGCTGGATTCAAAGAAAACAGCAATTTTAGAAATGTTTTTTTATTTTATTTTTTGTGTCGTTCACCGTGCGGGTTAAATGATGTAATAACTTTATAGTCGGGGTCGTTACGGACGCGGCGATATCAAATATGTGTAACTTTTTTACTTTATTTTGCTTGTTAATAATAAAGCAGTTTGTAAGGGGGAAAAGTTGGGTTTTTAATTTTTTTTTCTCACTTTTTCTGAAACTTTTTTTTTTACTTTTTACTTGTCCCACTAGGGGACCCTACTATGTGATTATCCTTATTATCCTTATTATCCTTCTGTATTGCAGTGTATTATGCCTGTCCGTGTAAAACGTACAGGCATCTGCTAGGTCATGCCAGAGGCATGATCCAGCAGGCATTCACTACAGGCAGACCTGGGGGCCTTTATTAGGAGACACAGACACTCGGCGATCTTATCGGTGGCGGTGGGATGAGAGGGAGCTCCCTCCTTCTTTCCAAAACCACTCATATGCGGTGCACGCTATTTAGCACCGCATCTAAGGGGTTAAACGGGTGAGATCGATACTAATATCGATCTCATCCGGTCGAGCAGGGACGCCCCCAGCCCTCAGCTACCGCTGGCAGCTGAGAGCAGGGAGATTTGACAGATCCCTGCTCTGTTTACTTATTCCGATGCAGCGATGTAAAAAGTCTATGGCATCGGAATAAGGCCCGTTAGTGACCGACGTAAAAAGTCTATGGGCCGGTCACTAACGAGTTAATAACGTACCGGCTCTTTTGTTTGGAAGGTGCTGCCTAAACCTGAGTCTTCCCTTAAAACAGACAAGGGATTCATCCACCGCCATATTCTGTATAGGGATATCATTTTGGGAAAATGTTTGATAATAATGGTCAATTATTGGCCTTATTTTGAAAGACAAAACGGTCATAATTTGGGGCATCTGGGGGGGGGGGGGCAGCGACTGTTACCACTAAAATGCAGGAATTTAATTATCTCCTCAAAGCGTGTCCTGCTCATTATTGTGCGGTGGAGAGGGGGGGGGGCTATATAATATATCAGAGGACCAGTCATCTCTAATAGGGGGCTTTTTATAATGCCAAAACTTAAACATGCCCCAGAATGTATGCAGCTCTGCTGTAATTGTTGGGGTCCAATTTCGGCCTCTGGCATAGTAGGGGGTCAGCGTTTTTGGAGATAAACGGTGCAGCATAGATGTTCGTCTGCTCAACCAATACATTTATTAGGGAGTCAAAAAAAAAAGGGCAAAAAAATCAATGGCCTCGAACCTGTGGTGTCAAATTGATCCCTGAGGAGGCTGTAAAATCAGGCACTTGGGGGGCTATAATTATCTGCAGCTACCCGTGATAATCAGATTCTCTAGATACGGATACATATGAAATCATAAACTGCTTCACCTTCACCTGCTGAGTCTGTATCTGAGCATAACATTTGGTTTGCCTCATCAGCGGTGTAAAGCCTTTGGGTCATATTTAATATTTCTTACTAGAGATGACAAGCGATGGCAGGTCTGATGACAGGCGATGATAGGTCTGATGACAGGCGATGACAGGTCTGATGACAGGCAATGACAGGTCTGATTACAGGTCTGATGACAGGCGATGACAGGTCTGATGACAGGCGATGACAGGTCTGATGACAGGTCTGATGACAGGCGATGACAGGTCTGATTACAGGTCTGATGACAGGCGATGACAGGTCTGATGACAGGCGATGACAGGTCTGATGACAGACGATGACAGGTCTGATGACAAGTCTGATGACAGGTCTGATGCCAGGCGATAACAAGTCTGATGACAGGTCTGATGACAGGCGATAACAGGTCTGATGACAGGCGATGACAGGTCTGATGACAGGCGATGACAGTCTGATGACAGGTCTGATGACAGGCGATGACAGTCTGATGACAGGCCTGATGACAGGCGATGACAGGTCTGATGACAGGCGATGACAGGTCTAATGACAGGCGATGACAGGTCTGATGACAGGTGATGACAGGTTTGATGGCAGGCGATAACAGGTCTGATGACAGGCGATGACAGTCTGATGACAGGTCTGATGACAGGCGATGACAGGTCTGATGACAGGCGATGACAGGTCTAATGACAGGCGATGACAGGTCTGATGACAGGTGATGACAGGTTTGATGGCAGGCGATAACAGGTCTGATGACAGGTCTGATGACAGGCGATGACAGGCAATGACAAGTCTGATGACAGGCGATGACAGATCTGATGACAGGCGATGACAGGTCTGATGACAGTCGATGACAGGTCTGATGACAGGTCTGATGACAGGAAATGACATGTCTGATGACAGGTCTTATAACAGGTCTGATGACAGGTCTGATGACAGGCGATGACAGGTCTGATGGCCGTTGTTTTTTTTATTTTTATATTTCAACTGAACAATAGGAGCGGAGCGTCCACCAGTGACCCTGCTGTATTTAAAAGTGGGGATGACCTACCTACCTACCAAATTCTAAATGAGAGGGTCATTGCTACCTAACCAGGACCTCGGACAGTGGGCAATCTAGGGGTATACAGCTGGGTACAGGGGATGAGAGGCGATGACGGGTCAGGTTTGGTGACACTAATCACCAGATGATGGTGGTTGTAGTGTTTTATCAGCTGGTGAGGGGACTGATCGCCGGCTTTATGTTCATTTTTATCTCTATCTACACAGCATCTGGCTCTGTCAGGCTCCAGGACACAGTTGAGCCCTCACAGAGCAGGAGATGCTGGTAAAATAATACTTCTGCATTGTGATTGGCCAGTCAGCACAGACTGGCCAATCACAGCGCTTAGGGCACTGGACCATTCTGATTGGTCCCATGCCGGCATCTTCTGCCCGGCAACTCTGCTTTAGAGCTGAGTTGCCGGTTCCGTCACTGTGTCGCTTGACACAGTGACAGTTTAAAGTCCTGACATGCCTGGTACATAGGACTGCAGTAAGATACTTGCAATACCAAAGTACCAGACACGTCATTTTGCGGGAAGGGGTTAATGTGACAGTGCCCCTCCCCCTTACCTACAGGGCCCCTGCTTTATAGAGAAATAATATAGAAAAGACATGGAGGCGTTGTCCATAGCAACCAATCAGATTCCTGGTTTTATTTTTCTAAGACATGTTTGAAAATGAAACAAGTGATCTGATTGGTTGCTATGGGCAATGTTTCCATGCTTTATACCTGCTCATTTTTCGACTCCACATCTTCCCAGAAGTAACCGGCGGGTCCTCATAAGCTTGCTGTCAATGAATAACTGACAGCGCTAATACACTGAACTACGTATGTAGTGCAGTGTATTAGAGTAGCGATGGGGGCATCAGGCCCTCAAGTGTCAAGTAAAAAAAAAAAGCTAAACTGCCTTTTTTCCCATAACAAGTCTTTTATTATGGGAAAAAACGTAATTTTTTTTTAAAAACTATACATAATTGTTATCGCCGAGTCCGTAATGACCCAAGCTATAAAACTGTTATGTAATTTATCCCGCACTGTGAACGCCGTAAGAAAACCATGAAAAACAACGCCAGAATCTTTGTTTTTAGGTCACATCTCCTCCCAAAAAATGCTATAAAAAGTGATCAAAAAGTCATAATAAATCTAAAATAGTACTAATAAAAACGCCAATCCGTCCCGCAAAAAATAATCCCTGACACCGCTTTGTCCACGCAAAAATAAAAACCTTATGGGTCTTAGAATATGACGACACAGAAAACCAATGATTTTATAAAAAAAGTGATTTTATTGTGCAAAAGCCGCAATACATAAAAAAAACTATATAAATTTGGTATCGCCGAAATCGTATCGACCCGCAGAATAAAGCGAACATGTAATTTAGGGCGCACTGTGGATGCCGAAAAAAACCCAATAAAACACTATTCCAGAATTGCTTGTTTTTTGTACTTTCCTTTACCAAAAAATGAAATAAAAAGTGATCAAAAAGTCGTATGTGTTCCAAAATGGTACCAATAAAATCTACAGCCCGTCTCGCAAAAAACAAGCCCGCACACCGCTCCATCAACTGAAAAATAAAAAAGTTATGGCACTAGTAATGCGGTGATGAAAAACATCTCAAATCGCAGGCCGGAGGGGAACATTCCTTCAGTTTCAGGGCCCTAGTATTTAGGAACTAGGAAAGGGAAGGGACATGGCACATCCGGTGGAAGCGAGGGCGCCCGTATTATACCAGCGCAAAATTTTCCCAGCAATATTTCCCAAACTACGAAGGAGAAAAAGTCCCCAAAAGGTGCAGAGCGTTACAAAAGGGGGATAAGAAAGAAAACCGTTTATCAGTGTGACGCCGGCCTGCGCATAACGGATCGCTTCACAGCATAACACACATCTATGGAGAATTGTATTATTTACCCCATTATTATACCCTCTTATTATGCCCTGATATACTCTGCCCAGGTTACATGTACCACCATTATAAACGGAAATACCAGTAATACTCAAACAAAACTACCAAGCAAAATCCATGCTCAAAATGGTGGTCTTTCCCTTCTTGCCCTACAGTGTGCCCAAACAGCAATTTATGTCCACAAGTAAGGCATTACCATACCCGGGAGAACCCGCTTAACAATTTATGTGGTAAGATTCTCCAGTGGCACAAGCTGGGCACAACATATTGTGCGGTGAATGGGCAGATCAGTGGAAAAATTGCAATTTTCACTTTGCACCATCGTCTGCGTATTAATTTCTGAAAAATACCTGGAGCCTAAATTCTCACTACTACCACATATGGGGTGTTACTGTACTCGGGAGAAATTGCTTTACAAATGTTGGGGTGCTTTTTCTTCTTTATTCCTTGTGAAAATGAAAAATGTTGATCTAAAACTACATTTTATTGGAAAAAATTACATATTTCATTTTCACTGCTTAACCCCTTAATGACCGGGCCTGTTTGTCACTTAATGACCAAGCCAGATTTTGAAAATCTAGTATGTCTGACTTTATCAGAGAATAACTCAGCAATAGTTTTGTATATCAAAGTAATTCTGACATTGTTTTTTTGTCACATGTTGTACTTTATTTTAGTGGTAAAAGTAGACTGATACGATTTGCGGAAATCAATTAAAAATTTCAAAATTTGAAGACATTTTGTAAAAATTTACATTTTTCCCTAGTTTGAACTGCGATATGTCACATATGTACATACATACTGTACAATTTTTTTTATTAAATACATATTTCCATCTCTTAACTCCATTTTGGCTGCACTTTTGGAAAAAAAATGTACATTTTGAGCAATTTAGAAAACTTACAAATTTAATAATAATTTTATAAATTTTGAAGTACATTTTGTTTTCCTGCACCAAGCCAAGTTTCATGAGATTCATAGGTGTCAGAATGATGGAAAACCCCATAAATGACCCTATTTGAAAACTACACCCCTTCAGGTATTTATTAAGGGGTGTTGTAAGTATTTTGACCCCACAGTTTTTTTGTAGGAATTCATGCAATGCAGGTGTAAAAAAATATAATTTAAATTTTTTTACAAATGTATCATTTTAAACACAGATTTCTTTGTAAAGCGACCATGAGAATGAAGAAACACACCCCAAAATCTATCACCCTGTTTCTCCTGTGTTCAAAAATACCCCCATTGTGGCCCTAATGTTTGGCCTGGGCACACGGCAGGGCCCAAAAGGAAGCGAGCACCCTTTGGCTTTCAGGACCAATATTTTGCTTGAAAATCTTTTAGGCCCCACTGCACATTTGGAGAGGCTTTGAGCTGCCAGAACAATAGAAACTCCCCATAAATGACCCCATTTAGGAAACTAGACCCCTTAAGGCATTTATCTAGGGATGTACTGAGTATTTTGACACCACAGTTTTTTGGTAAATTTAATGCATAGCAGGTGGAAAAAAAAGAAAAGACACTTTTGTCATAAAAGTTTCACTTTGAAGACTGATATTTTTGTAAAGCGACCATGAGAATGAAGAAACACACCCCAAAATCTATCACCCTGTTTCTCCTGTGTTCAAAAATGCCTCCACTTAGGATGTAGTCCATTGCCTGGCTGCATGGTGGGGCATGAAATTACAGGAACCAATCTATGGTTTTCAGGACATAATTTTAGCTTGAATTACTTATAGGCCTCACTCCTTCTTTACAAAGGATTTGAGCTTTCAGAACGATGTAACACCCCCAAAACTGACCCCATTTTGAAAACTACATTCCCTAAGGTACTCATCTAGGGGTGTAGTGATAATTTTTTTTGGGGTGGGATCTTTCCCTAATGGTATTCATCTAGGTGTGTAGTGAGAATTTTTTTGGGTGGGGTATCTTTCCCTAATGGTATTCATCTAGGGGTGTAGTGAGAATTTTTTTGGGTGGGGTATCTTTCCCTAATGGTATTCATCTAGGGGTGTAGTGAGAATTTTTTTGGGTGGGGTATCTTTCCCTAATGGTATTCATCTAGGGGTGTAGTGAGATTTTTTTTTTTGTTATTTTGGAGTCTTTCTTGCATTCCAGTTTATATGTGGGTATAATAAAATGTGAAGTGAAAAAAAAATCAATGGATTGATAAAATGGTAACGAAAATGAATAAAAGGGTTAAAAAATGTTTTCATTCAAATTATCAATTTAGGGATGTATGGTACACACGGAAACATTCCCTAATGCAGAGTCCTGGTTTCTCTGGGCAGGTGTCACACTGATAACTGCTTTCCCTCCGTAGTCCATTCTTAGCACATACGCGACATTTTTTTTGGGGTCTGCTTTTTTTGGCAGTAGGGGCACTTCGGATGGGAAATGTTGTCCTGGGACAATTCTGCTGGCTTGGCTAGATGATGCCACCCCTCCCCTCCCCTGGGTCTGGTCTCCAAATATAAGATTTTTAATTATTCTTTCTTGATAATGAAGATAGGATCCCTGGTTCCCCGCCTTTCTAAAAATGACAAAGGAATTATATAGGGACACTTGGATGAGGTGAACGGCCAGTTTTTTGTACCATATCCGGGATTTCCGGACAGCGCTGTAGGGCTGCAGCATCTGGTCTGCAAGGTCCACCCCACCCATGAATTTATTATAATCCTGTATGCAAACAGGCTTACAGACGGTACGACTTGCCCCGCGTACAGGAATGTGGCTGCTGCTGTCCGGGTGAATGGATGTGAGCATCAGGACATCCCTCTTGTCACGGAATTTGACAAGCAGCAAGTCCTCATTGCAAAGTCCCCTGATTTCCCCAGGTTTTAATTTTTGGTTTATTAGGGACTTTGGCAGGCCTTTTTGATTTCTACGTATGGTGCCACAGGCCACTGTTTTTTTTTGCAGACAGGCACCTGAAGAGCGGTACGCTAGTGTAGAAATTATCCACATACAAATTGTACCCCTTATCCAAAAGAGGGTGCAAAAGGTCCCAGACAATTTTTCCACTGCTGTTGAGTGAAGGGGGGCATTCTGCAGGGACAATTTGGGAGTCTTTCCCTTCGTACACTCTGAATTTATGGGTGTAACCCGAGTCACTTTCGCACAATTTATAAATTTTTAACCCAAATCGGGCCCTCTTATTTGGCAAATATTGCCTGAATTGTAGGCGGCCTTTGAAAAGGACCAGAGACTCATCCACGGCAATATTTTTTCCGGGGGTATATGTCTCCGCAAACTTCCCATTTAAAAAATTTATTAGTGGCCTAATCTTAAAAAGCCGGTCATGGCTGGGGTCACTGCGGGGTGGGCAAAGCGTGTTGTCAACAAAATGAAGGAAGCGCAGTATGTTCTCAAAGCGCTGCTTCGTCATTACCTCTCTGTACATAGGGGTGTCGTACAGGACATCAGATGTCCAATAGGACCTAATCGTGGGTTTCTTAACTAAACCCATATTTAATAGGAGGCCCCAAAATTTCAAAATGTCTGCCACAGCTACCGGGCGCCACACGCTATTTTTGGCGTAATAAGATGTGGGGTGACTGGCAATAAATTGAGCAGCATATAAATTGGTTTGCTCAACCATCAGGAGTAATAACTCCTCCGAAAAGAAGACTTTGAAAAAGTCCTCCTCCCTAAACCCCTCAGTGCTGATGTGGATGCCCGTAACAGAACTAAATTCTGGAACACACAGGGTGTATGACTCTGTGGGCACCCAATCCGGGTCAATGGCACTAGTGCTAGGCGGACAATCGTGCCTGCGGCGCCTTGGCTGGGGCTCCTCATCACTAGAGCTAGTGGATGATGACAAAATTAAAAATTGCTCATCAGTCTCACTTGCGCTTTCTGTATCCGAGCAGATCATGGCGTAGGCCTCTTCTGCCGAATACAGACGCTGAGCCATTTTATTAGTATAAAACTAACGCTAGCCCTAACTAACTATTTCTAACTAATTGCCCCCCTAACTAACGCCCTATGCCTAACACTAAGTAACGATAATGTACCCTACTAAACCCCAACTAAATTCTACACTATATTTTTTTTTTGTATTTTTTTTTTTTATATAGATAAAAAACTAAAACGTCCCTACTACACTAACCGTATAAACCTAACGCTGATAAATGTTCCCTAACGCTAGCCCTAACTAACTATTTCTAACTAATTGCCACCCTAACTAATGCCCTACACCTAACTTACGCTACCTAATGCCCTATGCCTAACAACTAAGTAACGATAATGAACTCTACTAAACCGCGACTAAATTCTACACTATATTTTTTTTTTGGTATTTTTTTTTTTTATATGGATAAAACGCTAAAACGTCCCTACTACACTAACCGTATAAACCTAACGCTGATAAATGTTCCCTAACGCTTGCCCTAACTAACTATGTCTAACTAATTGCCCCCCTAACTAACGCCCTACACCTAACTTACGCTACCTAATGCCTAACGCTAACTAAACGCGAAACTATATATATATATATATATATATATATACACACGCACTGTATGTTTATTTTTATATATATATATTTTTTATATATATATATATATATATATATATATATATATATATATATTTAAATTATAATAGAACAAAGGTGGGGGGAGGGGGTGAATGGGGTACTGGGGTACAGGGGGTGATCAGGATGTCTTTTTTTAACTTTTGACAGGAGACCAAAGCACACAGCTCCGTTCTCCTCAACGATCTGACAGGAATGAGGAGAACGGAGCTGTTTGCCCTGCCTCACAGCCTTTGCATGCTGCGATTGGTCTGTCAGATTTGACTGACCAATCACAGCGATCGTTGTTCGGGGACCACTGTCACTGGTCCCTCGACGGCTCCCTGTGACACTCAGCTGTCTATGACAGCTGTTGCCGAGGACTTGTCACCGTGTAAACACACACGGTGACAGTTTAAGTGCAGGACGGATATATCCGTCCTCCTGCGCGAACTAACAGCTGCAGAGGACGGATATATCCGTCCTTCGGCGTTAAGGAGTTAATTCTAATTAATTCAGCAAAAAACCTTTGGGATCAAAATTCTCAGTATACCCCTAGATGATTCCTCAGGTTGCAGTTTCCCAAATGGAGTCACTTTTGGGGTGTTTCCACTGTACTACAGGGGCTCAGCAAACGTGACATGGCGCCCAGAAACCATTCCAAATGGTGCTCCTTCCCTTCTGAGCCCTACCCTGTGTCCAAACAGCAGTTTATGACCACATATCAGGTATTGTTTTACTCGGCAGAAATTGCTTTACAAAAGTTGTGGTGCTTTTTCTCCTTCTGTCGATTTTCATTTTCACGGCCTACTTCCAATAATTTCTATAAAACACCTGTGGGGTCAAAATGCTCACTATACCGCTAGATAATTTCCTTAAGGGGTGTAGTTTCCAAACTGAGGACACTTGTTGGGGGTTTCCACTGTTTTGTCCCCTCAGCGGCTTTACAAATGTGACATGGCCTCCGCAAAACATTCCTGCTAAATTTGAGTTCCAAAAGCCAAATGGCGCTCTTTCCCTTCTAAACCCTGCCGTGTGTCCAAACAGCCATTTATTTCCACATGTGGGGTACTGTTTTATTAGAGAGAAATTGCTTTACAAATGCTTTTTCTCCTTTAGTCCTCGTGGAAATGAAAAAAAAATTAGCTAAACCTATGGCCTAATTCCAAAAATTCCTGCAAAAAAACTGTTAGGTCAAGATGCTTACTATACCCCTAAATAAATTCCTCGAGGGGCGTAGTTTCCCAAATGGGTTCACTTTTGGGGGGTTTCCACTGTTTTGGTACCACAAAAAAACAGCAATTCTGGCAATTTTTTAGTTTTTTTATACAGCGTTCACCACGCGTTATAAATGACATGTTACCTTTATTCTGCGGTCAGTCCGATTCCGGCGATACCTAATTTATGGCCCTTTTTATGTTTTACAACGTTTTGCACAATAAAATTACTTATGTAAAAAGAATGTATTTTTTCTGTCGCCAAGTTGTGAGAACGTTGTAACTTTTTCATCGGCGGAGCTGTGTGAGGGCTTGTTCTTGGCAGGACGAGCTATAGTTTATATTGGCACCATTTTTGGATACGTGCAACTTTTTGATCACTTTTTATTCCAATATTTATAGGGAAAAGTGACCAAAAAACTGGAATTCTGGTATAGATTATTACGTTGTTCACCGTGTGGAATAAATGACATATTTTTATAGTTCAGGCCGTCACGGACGCGGCGACACCAAATACGTATGGTTTATTATTATTTTTCAATAATAAAAGACTTGATAAGGGAACAGGGCGATTGTATTTTATTTTATTACTTGAAACTTTTATTATGTTTTAAAACTTTTTTTTTTTACACATTTTTTTAAGTCCCACCAGGAGACTAGAAGGTCCAACTGTCAGATTTTTTTTTTCTCTAATACATTGCACTACCTATATAGTGCAATGTATTAGATCTGTCAGTCATTCAGTGACAGCAAGCCGATTAGAGCGGGTCCTGGATGGCTTCCATGCAGGGTAGACCAGGAGGCCAGTATTAGGCAATTTCATAGCTGGGGTTCTGATGAGCTGCAAACACCTTAAACGCAGCAATCGCTTTTGACCGCTGCATTAAAAGAGTTAATGGCGGGGATCTAAGCTAATTTCGGTCCTCGCCATTACAGTCAGATGTCAGCTGCTGAGTCGGTGCCACGCATTTGGCGAATGGCTACGGCAAAACGTGGGAAGGGGTTAATGTCCTCCCTGACTGACCTCAGTTGTGCCCCCCCCCCCCCCCCCCAAGCATTGCATTGTGAAGCTCCTGCAGATCTTTTTCTATGTTGTGTCTCATTTTATACCGTTTCCTCAGCAGAAATAAGCTGCTGTTCAGACTGGAACTGTCGTGCAGCTTTTGCAGCGCTGTCATGTCTGATGTGGATACGTTGCTCGAATCACTGGCCTCGAACCTGTGGCATCAAATTTATATCTGAGGAGGCTGTAAAATCAGGCACTTGGGGCTATAATTATCTGCAGCTACCCGTGATAATCTGGGCATAGCAGGACCTGAGACTCATCCACGCTGACGGGGGGTTCAGAGTCAGTTTCTGACAGGCGATGACAGGTCTGATGACAGGTCTGATGACAGGCGATGACAGGTCTGATGACAGGCGATGACAGGTCTGATGACAGGACTGATGACAGGTCTGATGACAGACGATGACAGGCAATGACAGGTGCGATGACAGGTCTGATGACAGGTGATGACGGGTCTGATGACAGGCGATGACAGGTCTGATGACCGTTGTTGTTTTTTTTAATATTTCAACTGAACAATAGGAGCGGAGCGTCCACCAGTGACGCTGCTGTATTTAAAAGTGGGGATACCCTACCTACCTACCAAATTCTAAATGAGAGGTGTCATTGCTACCTAACCAGGATCTCGGGCAGTGGGCAATCTAGGGGTATACAGTATAATAACCTTATGGTGGTCCCTGTCTATTTATCTGGTCCCAGTCCTGATAATTGATCTCTGGTCCCTGTAGTAATGGCCCCCACACGTCCTCTCTGGAGTGACATTTCCACTTTAACCTTCCATTGCTGGTGATTGTCAGGGCTCAGTTTGGCCGCTGTCAGTGTCAGCTCTGAGCTGCCGCCATCTTCCTTTATATGTCTCCTGTATTCAGGAGGTGAGACCTCGGGGTGATTCCTGCTATCAGTCGGGTCACTGAGCTGTTCTGCTCCTCGTCTGGGCCCAGAACCTGTTGCAGTATTTGCAGCTTTCAGCAGCAGTCAGACATTGTGGGAGAATAAGACTGGGACAGACAGCAACCGACATCAGTAACAACATCAAGATGGAGAATACCAGAGATAACACATCATCACCAGAGGAGCTGCACAGGGATAACAACTAATAGTTACCACAGCGCCATCTACTGTCAGTGAGAGATAGTTCCTCCAGCATTCAGCTGCAGATGTTGTAATATTCCAGCACTGACTCCTAGGAAGGGGGGCGTTCAGGGGATCAAGTTTAGAGTTGTTTCCCTCATACACCCTGAAGTGATGGGTATACCCGGGGCACTCCCACAGATTTTATATCATTTAACCCCTTAATGACCAGCCTATTTTAGACCTTAATGACCATGCCATTTTTTACGCTTTTCCATTGTCTCATTCAAAGAGCTAGTGCCCCCCCCCCCTTACCTAAAGGGCCCCTGCTTTATAGAGAAAGAGTATAGAAAAGACATGGAGGCGTTGTCCATAGCAACCAATCAGATTCCTGGTTTTATTTTTCTAAGACAGGTTTGAAAATGAAAGAAGTGATCTGATTTGTTGCTATGGGCAATGTTTCCATGCTTTATACCTGCTCATTTTTCGACTCCACATCTTCCCATAAGTAACCATAGCAACCAATTCAAGAGATGAGAGTTGGTAGGTAGATTGGAGGGTCTGATAAGTGACAACCACAGCCCACCATGCAGTAACAGCCAGATCCTCTAGAGGCAACAGCTACTGCCACCATTATAGTGACAGCTACTGACCCCAATAATAGTGACAGCTACTGAACCCAATAATAGTGACAGCTACTGACCACAATAATAGTGACAGCTACTGACCCCAATAATAGTGACAGCTACTGACCCCAGTAATAGTGACAGCTACTGACCCCAATAATAGTGACAGCTACTGACCCCAATAATAGTGACAGCTACTGACCCCAATAACAGTGACAGCTACTGACCCCAATAATAGTGACAGCTACTGACCCCAGTAATAGTGACAGCTACTGACCCCAATAATAGTGACAGCTACTGACCCCAATAATAGTGACAGCTACTGACCCCAATAACAGTGACAGCTACTGACCCCAATAATAGTGACAGCTACTGACCCCAATAACAGTGACAGCTACTAACCACAATAATAGTGACAGCTACTGACCCCAATAATAGTGACTGCTACTGCCCCCAATAATAGTGACAGCTACTGACCCCAATAATAGTGACAGCTAGTGACCCCAATAATAGTGACAGCTACTGACCCCAATAATAGCGACAGCTACTGACCCCAATAATAGCGACAGCTACTGACCCCAATAATAGTGACAGCTACTGACCCTAATAATAGTGACAGCTACTGACCCCAATAATAGTGACAGCTACTGACCCCAATAACAGTGACAGCTACTGACCCCAATAATAGTGACAGCTACTGACCCCAATAATAGTGACAGCTACTGACCCAAATAATAGTGACAGCTACTGACCCCAATAATAGTGACAGCTACTGACCCCAATAATAGTGACAGCTACTGACCCCAATAATAGTGACAGCTACTGACCACAATAATAGTGACAGCTACTGACCCCAATAATAGTGACAGCTACTGACCCCAATAATAGTGACAGCTACTGACTCCAATAATAGACAGCTACTGACCCCAATAATAGTGACAGCTACTACCCCCAATAATAGTGACAGCTACTACCCCCAATAATAGTGACAGCTACTGACCCCAATAATACTGACAGCTACTGACCCCAATAATAGTGACAGCTACTGACCCCAATAACAGTGACAGCTACTGACCACAATAATAGTGACAGCTACTGACCCCAATAAGTGACAGCTACTGATCCCAATAATAGTGACAGCTACTGACCCCAATAACAGTGACAGCTACTGACCCCAATAATAGCGACAGCTACTGTCCCCAATAATAGTGACAGCTACTGACTCCAATAATAGTGACAGCTACTGACCCCAATAACAGTGACAGCTACTGACCCCAATAATAGTGACAGCTACTGACCCCAATAATAGAGACAGTTACTGACCCCAATAACAGTGACAGCTACTGACCCCAATAATAGTGACAGCTACTGACCCCAATAATAGTGACAGCTACTGACTCCAATAACAGTTTTCTGACGCGAACAATAACATCTTATTTATGGTGAATGATGAAGGGCATAAAAAACTTCAAAAAACAATAAAAAGAAAGATAAATTATTGGAGCACTCCACTTTATTTTTTTATTGCACCCTCCTTTTGTACATTGGTGTTTCAGTGGGGTGCTGTGAGCAAAATACTTACCGATCCCCGCATCTTGTCTTTTTCGGGTCCAACGCCGCTCACGTGACCTTCCCCCAGACTTGTCTGAAGTTACTGTGCTTTTGAATCAACCGGAACTCAGGCTCTAAATGCATTCCTATGGAAGCCAGAACGAGGCCAGAACAAGGCCAGAACGGGGCCAGAACGAGGCCAGAACGAGGCCAGAACGAGGCCAGAACGAGGCCAGGACGAGGCCAGAACGAGGCCATAACGAGGCCAGAACGAGGCTCCATAGTGCATTGACTTCCAGGAATTCTGAACAGCAGTGATTCTAGACCAGGTCAGAATGGACCCGAAATACGACAGGATTCGGGGATCGGTAAGTATTTCTACACACAGCACTCCAGTGAAATACCAATGTACAAATGGAGGGTGCAATAAAACAATAAAGTGGAGTGCTCCTTTAAATGCTAATTTAAATGTACTGCAAAATGGTCACAATGAAGGGAGACAAAAGCGGAAAAAATTATTTGCACCTTAACCGACAAAATTGGTTGCGACATCAAGGGGTTAATAATTATAGTACATTCAGATCACTGTATAGAGCTTTTCAGTAAATGGGGGGTGGCATCACATCATCCTGATCTACAGGGATTGGCCAGTGATCACATGGTAGGGGGGCTATAGAGCTCCCTATAAGATAGTAATGCCCTTCGTCCTCTTTGGGCCCTGCAGCTTGGCGTCTTTCCCTCCCCCACTCCCTCTCTTGATTTGACTCCTTAATGACACGACCAATTTAGTTTTTTTATTTTAGTTTATTACTATTTGTGGGGTGAAATTAGCAAAAAAAACAAAAAACAAACGCGCCATTTTCTGAGGGATTTCGTTTTTACGGCGTCTATCGTGCGGTAATAACTACATGTTCACTTTATTCTACGGATTAATACGATTACGGTGATATCGAATTTATATTTTTTCATGTTTTACCACTTTGTAAAACTATTTGTTAAAAAAATTAGTTTTGCTTTGCCAAAATCTGAGAGACGTAACTTTTTTATGTTTCCGTTGATTGAGCGATGTGAGGGCTTATTTTTTGCGAGGCGAGCTTTTGTTGTTACCATTTTGGGGTGCGACTTTTTGACTAGTTTTTATTCTATTTTTTGGGGAAACTAACGTGACCAAAAAACAGCAATTTGGGTGTTTTAAACATTTTTATTGTTTTTTTTTACGGTGTTCAGCGAGTGGGTTAGATAACATCAGATTGTAATAGTTCGGACTTTTGCAAACGCGGCGATATCAGTTGTTCTAACTTATATGTTGTTTAACATTACTCTACAGAAAAAATGGGAAGAGGGAATTTTTTAGAAATGTAAATATTATTTTTGGGGATATTTGCAAAAAACTTTATTTTACTTTTTACAATTCAGTTTAGAAGTCCCCCTAGTGGAATTGAACCAGCGATTATTGGATTGCTCACACGATCCACTGCAATACTAAAGTATTGCAGTATATCATGATTTTTACAGCCACCTATGAAGCCCTGCCGGAGAACAAAGATGGCAGACCCTTCATTAGGCCCCCAGGCTGCCATGATAACCATCGGCATCCCGCTATAGCATCGTGGGGGCACAAGGGCACGTCGGTGGGGGTCACCCCTCTCATTCTAATGCTTTAGATGCTGTGGTCGTGATTGACTGTGGCATCTAAGGGGTTAAACGGGAAGACTCAAAGTGATTTTTGATTCTGTCCGTTGCAGTGAGGTGTTGGCCATATTACACAGCGAATACCCGCTAAGTATGGAGCGAGCTCAGCCCGTGATCCCGCTCCATACTTTCCCTTAATGACTGCCACGTACATGTATGTGGCATCTTGTTAAGGAGTTAGGGTATGTTCACACGCAGTGGTTTCAGACGTAATTCGGGAGTTTTACGCCTCGAATTACGCATTAAAAAACACCCATAATACGTCTACAAACATCTGCCCATTGCTTTCAATGGGAATTACGATGTTCTGTTCCCACAAGCCTTTATTTTACGCGTCGCTGTCAAAATACGGCGCGTAAAATGACGGCTCGTCAAAAGAAGTGCAGGTCATTTCTTGGGACGTTTGTGGAGGTGTTTTTCATTGACTCCATTGAAAAACAGCTTCAAAAACGTCCGTAAAGAACGCCGCGAAAAACGCGAGTTGTTAAAAAAAAGTCTGAAAATCAGGAGTTATTTTCGCCTGAAAACCGCTCCGTATTTTCATACGTTTTTGAGTTTGCGTGTGAACATAGCCTTAAATGTCATTTTGTTGATAATTGTTTCAGAGTTTTTATGTTCATCCTGTTTTGATCATTTTGTTCTGTTCCAGACGTCACAGCGGCGGTTCTAGGAGGATCTTGTCTCTACCGTTCGTGAAATCACCCGGAAACAACTGGAACATGCCCATCGCGCCTGCAATGTTCTGGCACCCAGGGTGACCTGTTTATCTTGCAATGTGTTTATCCAACCAGCGGACAACGTCCTCAAATTTATTGTTAATAATAAAAGCTGTGGCCGACCCCCACTTTACCCCACATCTTGGTCTGGGTCTCAGTTATTTCATATAAATGTTAGAGGTTGTGTTATGTGGGGGTGATGCCATCATTGGTCAGTCTTGTTTTACCAAATGTAATCCCCTGTGATACAATGCCATCACCCAAAACAACATGGAAAAATGAATGGAGGGGGGTAAATACTTTTTATTAGCACAGTATAACAGATGACCTTACATTGACCTCTGTGAAAAAAGACGCTAAAATGTCACTACATCAATGACTTGTGTTCTGGGGTCTGCGAAGCCCATAGCAGATATAAGTTCATAGCAGATACTAAACCATGGCAGCTCCAGAGCAGAACTGACCTTACTGTGACATCATGATGACATCACGGAGCTATGATGTCACAGAGATATGATGAGGGGTTATAAATATTTCCCTGACAGCTGCGCAGTCTTACTTTCTGTGAATTGAGTGCGATTTGCTGATTCATTGGCGACTTCTCACTATTATGGAGATCAATGGATTGGTATTCTTCTCCATCCTCTTGGCCTTTTGGTGTGTGGCCTGGCTCTCTGGTAGCTACACCCTGACTGTTATCAACAATCATGCCCCCCCCCCCATAAGGTATAAGGTAATTACTTAAATAAGGAGGAAATATCTAATTAACAAAATGGCTTCCATTACCCAGAGGGGCCGCAAGAGGACAGAGAAACGCATATCCTCAGTCCTATAGATTATTATCTGACTGCTGATAATTAAGATGAAACAATTCTGAAAATTTTCAGACTTGGCATCAGTCGCACCCTGCCCCCATCTCAGCCTGCAGTAGTAATCAGAATTTTCTAAAAAAATAAATAAAGTTTTGTTAATTTCAATTGATAATAATTGTCCGGATTAGACGATGTAGATAAATGTTCCCGTCCATTATTGAAGGTTTCTTGTTGGGTTTAGCGCTTGGTCCGCGCTTCATAGATGTTATTAGGTGCTTTTACACGTGGTACAGGATTAATTCGGCTCATTTTCTCTTTTTCAGCTCTGGGTCTGACGTTTCTACATTATAAGTACATCATGCTCCATGCTGAAGCCTTTGGGGATCGTCAGGCCTTGGTTCAAAATATCCTCCTTGCAATTGGATGGTCATCATGCGTTGGGACGGCTGTGATGGCTACATTTTCGGGCAACCCTTTTACCCACCGTAATCTCGTAATACCTCTCCAATCCATGTCGGAAATCCTGAGGCCCAAAGCAGCACCAAGGGGGCGCCGAGGAGCGCGCTCGGATGCCCAATGGACATAAGAATGCCCAACAATCCAAAACCTACCAAAACATAAAACGAGGAAAATGAAAAATAAACCACTAACAAAGTAAGTCAGGCCTCACATAAGATTTATAACAGTTTAGACTTCCAACGACCTAAACGCCTTATCTCTCTCTCGCCCAAACCCAGTGAATCGACCTCTGTAGCCGCACCTATGTGAAAAGAGTGCGTCCCAAAATCACTTGCCGGCAAACCCAGCTTCTCCAGGCAGGACTTGAAAACTGCCATGAACTGAAAACGGGTGAGAGAGAGGCAGTTGGCGTGTATTAAAAATTGCTTTTCAGCGGGCCTCCGGGACTTGAAGTCCCAGATAGCAGCTACCGGCATATATCTCCCCCCAAGCGACTGAGGAAACCAACTCGCTAGTCCTGAAAGCACAGAAAAAGGCCAGAATAAACGCCGTCATAAACAGACACCGCTCATAATCCTCAACACACACCTCCAACAAGATGCCTATCATTTTTGTAAGTAATGCAAAGGACACGACGGGCCGCCGCATGTCACGCGAGACATGTTCCTTTTTCCAACCCTTCAATGCCCGACGAACTACAAATTCTTTTGTGACATCTCAAGCACCCCACAACTTCAACATAAATGCTACCCAGGGCCAGATTAAGGCTATGTTCACAAGTACTGACCAAAAACGTCTGAAAATACGGAGCTGTTTTCAGGCGAAAACAGCTCCTGATTTTCAGACGTTTTTTTTAACAACTCGTGTTTTTCGCTGCGTTTTTTACGGCCGTTTTTCAATGGAGTCAATAAAAAACGCCTCCAAAAACGTCCCAAGAAATGACCTGCACTTCTTTTGACGAGCCTTCATTTTACGCGCCATATTTTGACAGCGACGCGTAAAATAAAGGCTCGTGGGAACAGAACATCGTAATTCCCATTGAAAGCAATGGGCAGATGTTTGTAGGCGTATTAGGGGCGTTTTTCCAGGCGTAATTCGAGGCGTAAAACGACCAAATTACGTCTGAAAATAGGCCATGTGAACATACCCTTAGACTGCCAGCAGTATGGAGCAGTTATTTATGATGGGGGCCCCCACCCAACTAACACAGGGTTCCCCACGGCAATGCTTCTAGGCATTTGAAGCTTAGTACAACCTATTATAAACTGTCCCCCACAAAATAGAAGCCAGAGTGCTTGAGATATTAAAAGTCCACTAAGTTAAACATTAAAAGCAGTGACTTACATTGGATGCCAATCATTCTTCGCTCTGTACCCATAGATGGTGGGTGGCATGCAGTGAGTGTAGGTTCGTCTTTGCTAAGTGGTAAAAAGAAATGCAGATAACATTACACTCAATCCTGGCTGGGCCGGTCGCTCTCAGGAAACATTAGCAGGATTAAACCGGGTGTCTTAAAAAGAACATGCTGTCCTAGAGGTCACCGAGACACCAGTGAGCAAAAGTAAAATATACATTATATATAAAATATGTAGAATAAAAGATGTTTTCTCATTTCATACATTTATGGCATATCCACAGGACAGCACTGCGAGCTACACTGTTTTCGTAACTCTGTAGTCTTATATATTATCTCATACATTTATGGTATATCCACAGGATAGCTCGCTATGCCACTTGTTTAATCCAATAGACTTCTATTGGAGTTATGCAAACAGCTGAAAACAGCCCGCTTGGCTATTTCTGTTCCTCCCGTCCACTTTAGAAGACTTGACAGGTGTGAGGGGACCTCGTTCTCGAGGTGGGTGCAGGTCCCAGAAGTGGTTCCTGCATCTATTAGACATTTATAGCATATCATGGGGATATACCATGAATTTATGAGATTAGATTCAAAAACCCATTTAATTACTGCAATATTTCTTATAAGCAAATAACAGTGAGGTTCTTGGCACACAGTTTAATCAAATTTGATAAAATTGTGTGAGCCCACCTGCCCCGACAAGGCAGCCTCATTCTGATGGGTACAAGAAACGGCATGGGCAGCAGTGCTAACCAGTGCTTGCCTGACTAAAAAAATATATTTTTTTGGAAGAAAAGCGGTACAAACTTTGCTAACAGCAACAGATTCTTGTTAAAAATCCAACATATTAAAATTCTGCTTTAAAACAAGTTTTAACATTAAATAATAACTGCACTTTCATCAAACTTTTGAAATGTCATAGACACCTACCTGAAGTGGGTCTGGGTGCTGAGACCGCCGCCGCTAAAACGAAGGTGCAGAAGTATTCAGCTGAGAGCTTTGTATCTTCAGCTGTGAGCAGCTCTCCCTGTCAGGCTGAGACGGCTTATATGGAACGTCTATGAGAGCCGTCTCCAGCCTGACAACGAGCGCTGCTCACAGCCGAAGGTGCAAGGCGCTCAGCTGAGGACTTCTGCACCTTCGTTTCAGCAACAGTGCGGTCTCATTTACAAAGTGAATGTACTTTAGGCAGCATATTTCTATTTTTAAAGGGGTTGTTCAGGACTCTAAAAAAGTGTTGTTTTTTTAAACAGCATCACGTCGGTCCACAGGCTGCGTCTGGTATTGCAGTTACAGCCCATAGACAGAGCGCTTAGCATATTTCCTTGAGGCTGGTGTCACAGTTTTTTGAGTCAAACACAGAAATGGATCTTAAAAGACGGAAAAGTATAAAGAAAAAGCTGATCTGTCTCTTTTGTATACACTCCTGTGTTTGGCTAAAAAAATTGCTCAAAAACTGCCAGAAAAAAAAAACGTGACATGAGCCTAACACAATCTATAAATCATCCCCTTCCTATCTAGTACAGCGTTATAAATAAGACAATTGACTACTCACCAGTTGTAAACTACACCGAAGGGACAAGTTCAATTCTATGCCCACTGGGCAGCCGGCACCCAGGAGATACAGGTAGAAGGAGCCTGGAATCTACTCCCACCACGTAGAGGGGTCGGGTTCTTCACGTCACCTAAAGAAAAAGTAAATACGTTAATACAGCGACTCCTCAATACATTAGTCAGATCCTAACCTGCCCCACCTCATGATTTACTTACATAGCAGCATCCACTTCCATTGCACCATGCCAATCAAGTATGAGCCCATCCCCCAAAATGACTTTCCAATTGAAAAAAGTGATCTTGACCTACCCCACTCTGTTTAATACTACACAGTCTACACATGGGTTCATCATCTACTCACCAGTTGTAAACTACACCAAAGGGGCAAGTTCAATTTTATGCCTGCTGGTGACGGCGGGGCGGTGCAAGGATCAACTGGGGACGGGGCAATGTCAAATTAGCAATTGCGGCCTGCAACGGGGCCCGTCCGGGAACGACCACCTCTACCATGGCGATGCTTGTGCCGACCGTGCCTGCACCCACCTCCAGATCTGCGTTTCCTCCCTCTTCTCGACAATTCCTTTGCCGAACCTGAAATAGAAGAAAGGAACAAGGCAGAAGAGTGACCAACATCACATTGATCACCCTTGGCACCAAAAACATGCGCCACTTCCCTGCTCGGACCCTTCTGCTGCAGGCCAGAAACCAGAAGATACAGTCAATAAAGGATACGGTTGATCAGGAGTTCGCAGCCCTGGCTGATAACGGTCGTCTTCCTCTTTAGCTCCTGTCCTCTGATAGCGGGCTGCGCCCTCGCTGCAGTGATCCTGCGGCGTCTCCTTTGCCTGGCCCTCCTTCCCCCAACATCTCCCGACACAGTCGCCATCATGATGATATCACTGATCTATGATGTCAGAGAGACGATGAGAGGTTATAAATATTCCCCTGACAGCAGCCCGGTCTTTCTTTCTGTGAATTGACACAAGAGGGCGATTTGCTGATTCATTTGCGACTGTTCATTATCATGGAAATCACTGATTTGGATTTTTCCCCATCTTCTTGGCCTTTTGGTGTGTGGCCTGGCTCTCTGCTAGCTACACACTGACTGTTCTCAACAACCATGCCCCCCCCACTGATGTACATCAGGTAAGATGGAGAGTTACCAGACTCTTATTTTATAGTTTGGGAATGTATAAGGTAATTACTTAAATAAGGGGGAAATATTTAATTAACAAAATGGCTTCCATTATCCAGATGGGCCGCAAAACGACAGAGAAACTCATCCCCCCAGTCCTATAGATTATTATCTGACTGATCATTATTAAGATTAAACAATTCTGACAATTTTTCTATATTATTTAACATTGAGCGTTTTCCTTTTTGTTTTACAGTGAAACGGGAAATTTCTTTCCCGAAAATATCCTGTTTAGAATAGGATTCGTAGGAATGGCCATTGTCTGTAAGTAAATATCACGGAAGTGATTATAATATGTTCCTACTTCTGGGGGATGGTGGGTAATTATAAAAAGTCTTATATCTGATTATATTACTCTGGGGTCAAACCTACATTTATTTTTAAAAAAATCTGATTACTATGTCAATGAGAGATGCAGGCTGGTTGCTAGGGACTCATTGCTGGACAAGACTGTTGTTGTTGTTAGGTAGTGTATCCCTAGCAACCAGACTGTCAGACATGACTCAGACTTGGCATCAGTCACACCGAGTATAGGGGTCCCCGATACAACCAAGGACTGCTTCACGCTTGGTGCCCGAGCCGAGGCGCAAACCCGGGACGACCCAACCAGGTCTTTTTCTGCCTGCCGGGCATTGATACGATGCCGCCTGTGGATCCGTCTATCATCAGAATGGCTCGACGACCTTGGCGGGGAGGGTGATGCAGATAATGATGGCGAGGAAGAAGAGGAAGGTTGTTGCTCAGAAGATGACGAGGGTGATCTCCGCCTCTGAGAACGACCACCTCTGCCATGGCGATGCTTGTGCCGACCGTGCCTGCGCCCACCTCCAGATCTGCGTTTTCTCCCTCTTCTTGATGATTCCTTTGCCGAACCTGAAATAGAAAAAAGGGACAAGGCAGAAGAGTGACCAACATCACATTGATCCCCCTTGGCACCAAAAACATGCGCCACATCCCTGCTCGGACCCTTCTGCTGCAGGCCAGAAACCAGACGGTACAGTCAATAAAGGATACGGTTGATCAGGAGTTCGCAGCCCTGGCTGATACTGGTCGTCTTCCTCTCTAGCTCCTGTCCTCTGATGGGGGGCTGGGCCCTCGCTGCAGGTCTTTCTTTCTGTGCATTGACACAAGAGTGCGATTTGCTGATTCATTGGCAACTTCTCACTATTATGAAAATCAATGGATTGGGGATAAGGAGGAAATATCTAATTAACAAAATGGCTTCCATTACCCAGAGGGGGCCGCAAAAGGACAGAGAAACACATCCCCTCAGTCCTATAAATTATTATCAGACGGCTGATTATTAAGATGAAACAATTCTGAAAATGTTTCCATATTATTTAATATTGAGCGTTTTCCTTTTTGTTTTACAGTGAAATGGGAAATTTATTTCCCGAAAATATCCTGTTTAGAATAGGATTCGTAGGAATGGCGATTGTCTGTAAGTAAATATCACGGAAGTGATTATAATATGCTCTTACTTCTGGGGGATGGCGGGTTATTATAAAAAGTCTTATATCTGATTATATTACTCTGGGGTCAAACCTACATTTATTTTTACAAAAATCTGATTACTATGTAAGTGAGAGGCGCAGGCTGGTTGCTAAGGACACATTGCTGGACAAGACTGTGGTTGTTAGCTTGTGTATTCCTAGCAACCAGACTGTCAGACATGACTTAGACTTGGCATCAGTCGCACCCTGCCCCCATCTCAGCCTGAAGCAGTAATCAGATTTTTCGAAAAAACCCGAAATAAAGAGTTGTTAATTTCAATTGATAATAATTGTCCGGATTATACGATGCAGATAAATGTTCCCGTCCATTATTGACAGTTTATTTCGGGTTTAGTGGTTGGTCCGCGCTTCATAGATGTTATTAGGTTGTTTTACACGTGGTACAGGATTTATTTGGCTCATTTTCTCTTTTTTAGCTCTGGGTCTGACGTTTCTACATTATAAGTTCATCATGCTCCATGCTGAAGCCTTTGGGGATCTTCAGGCCTTGATTCCAAAGATCCTCCTGGCAATTGGATGGTCATCATGCGTTGGGACAACTGTGATGGCTACATTTTCGGGCAACACTTTTACCCACCGTAATCCCCTAATGCCTCTCCAATGCATGTCACAATTCCTGAGGCCCAAAGCAGCACCAAGGGGGCGCCAAGGAGCGCGCTTGTAGGCCCAATGGACATAAGAATGCCCAACAATCCAAAACCTACCAAAACATAAAAGGAGAAAAATTAAAAATAAACCACTAGCAAAGTAAGTCAGGCCTCACATAAGATTTATAACAGTTTAGACTTCCAACGACCTAAACGCCTTATCTCTCTCTCGCCCAAACCCAGTGAATCGGCCTCTGTAGCCGCACCTATGTGAAAAGAGTGTGTCCCAAAATCCCTTGACGGCAAACCCAGCTTCTCCAGGCAAGACTTTAAAACTGCCATGAACTGAAAACGGGTGAGAGAAAGGCCGTTGGCGTGTCACAGGTCACCGGATCAGCAGTGTACGCCGCACTCATTGCAACTGTGCGGCCCATCTCCGCTGCGCAGGCCTAGTGGTAGGCTACATGTCCTCTGGAGCCACCCCACCTCCATCGGAGCACGGTGGGCGGGTAGCGGAAGCGCCATTAGCCGCCCGGCTGACAACCGGCAGCACTACACTCTGCCAGTTTCCCGGGTGAGTATGGAGGAGGCGCGCAGCATAGGGAGGGATGCCGGACACATTAAGAGGGATAGGGGGAACCACCTCCCCCGTAGATGTTGAAGGTGAGACAGGCCGGGCCTGATCTGTGTGCCTCCCCACGCTGACGGGGAGAGCGGGCAGCCCTGGGAAGAAGACTTGGGCTTAACCTAACGGGAGGGCGGTTGATTTGCTGCGGCCTACCTCTGGTATCTCCAGCCGCAGGTCCAGGTCCTGGGGCTGTTACAGCCGCCTCACCGTCTTTTTGTCTTAACAGGTCCTCCAGCCAGGTGGTGACTTCGACTGCCACCCGCCGTGTCACTTGCTGTAAGAGCTCATCAGGCATGCTGGAAAGAAAGGAAAGAGACAGAAGTAAGGAAAGAAAAAAAGGAAAGAAAAAATCTCACCACACGGAGTGCAACTATGAGGTGTTACTTCACGCTGCAGCAGAAGGTAAAGAGCGGCTCTGCCCTCGAACTCTACATAAAACAGCCCATCCAGATGACAACCTAATAAATGAGAGATGCAGGTAAAAACAAATAGGATCTATGTTGGCGCTGCTGCGTAGTGTGGACAAGGTGCAGATCCAGAAGATCAGTTTTGAGTTTTGTAAACTGTTTCATTGCAACGCGTTTCAACGCCGAACTGGCGTTTTCATCAGATGCCTGATAAAAACGCCAGTTCGGCGTTGAAACGCGTTGCAATTAAACAGTTTACAAAACTCAAAACTGATCTTCTGGATCTGCACCTTGTCCACACTACGCAGCAGCGCCAACATAGATCCTATTTGTTTTTACCTGCATCTCTCGTACCAAAGCGGTCACCTCGGTAACCGGCTCGGATCTGGCAGCAGCTATCCCGTGGAACCCTCCGTTGAACTCTCCTAACCTCACGGTGAGCATATATATCTCCTCTATTTCTCACCTCCATCTCCTTTGATCCACACCAAGTGGCGCCGTGGTTTTTTGCTCTTTATCCTAACCTAATAAATGAAAACACTCCGAATGGACAAGAAGTAAACGAAATCCAGATTCAATATCGACTTCGCCAAGAACTCCCGAGTACCTGCACTCAGAACTACTTGCACCGCTACATCAAACGAAGTGTATGACACCGCCGCCTCGTCTTTGGAAATCCCATCATTTACTGAGGCCCCGCGAGGAAAGGATAGATGGTGTACCATCCTAAACTTTCCGCTACCTCTCTTGGGGACTAAGCCAAGAGGGGAGACCCTCAAGTTTAGATATGGAGGCTCCTCAAAGGGGCCAGCCATGCTAAATAACGCAATTTCTTTTGATAACTTCTCCCTAAAAACGTCGATGTTATCTCTAGCTGATTTGAGGTTGTCCGCCTACATCAATACCGACGACGCTTCAAAAGGAATGAAGAAATCCGCACTAAAACCATTAGCGAGAGCCTCTGCCTCCTGTGGTACCGATCAAACTATGGCCCCATCTCGCGGACGCTCACTGGCGTTCTCTGCCATGTCGGAGGGGGCCCCTTTTACCGGGTTGTTTGCCCCTGCAGATGGAGCATTCATGATGAAACTTGCAGGTTGCAAAGAACCTGCAATGTCCTTCATTATATAGCCAACAGGCTCCTGTAGGGCGTGTGGTCGCTGACCCTGGAACTGCTCTGGAACCCACGGCCCAACTGGGAAAGGGTCTAACCTGCTTCCCACTCTGAGCTAAAATGAATTGCAACCATATATCCGTTGCATTTGAAGCCCAACCAATCTCGGGCGACAAAGGCAAACAGCGTCGAAATTCTTCGTCGTAGCACCGCCAAGTCGTACCTTCGTGCAGTCTGTGGGCACTAAAAATGGTGTTGAAGTACACGAACAGCTCCGCACATATTCCGGATGGCTCTGGAAGACTACGTGCGCCAGGATAGCGAAACCCTGGAGCCAATTATTAAACACTCTAGCAACCTTAACCTTTTTATCAGAACCTTTTTCAAAAGTGCGCTCCTTATCCACCATCACCTGTTCTACCGAGATCAAAGATCAAATATCCACGAACTAATTTTTCTACATTTTTTCCTTGGTCTCAGCAGGTAGATGAGTGCCGAGAGGAGCCACACCATAAAACAGGGAATCCCTAAACGTCAAGCAGGCTAAGTTAGCTTGCCTCACAGACGAGGGCTTAACCTCCCCTGGAGGAACAGAAAGCACAGGTGCACCTTCACTTTTATCCAAACCGGCCACCATAGCCTTTAATAACGACACTAAGTAATTTCCAGACATTAAAGATTTTGAAAGCCATGCGTCCACACATGATGACTCACCGAGGGTAGGGGTCCCCACCACTCCCGAAGCCGCATCCTCACCGTTGGCGGCGCCGGAACCAAGGACGGCTCCCCGCTTGGTCACCGAGCCGAGGCGCAAACCCGGGACGACCCGAGGAAGAAGAGGAAGGTTGTCGCTCAGCAGATTACGAGGGCGATCTCCGCCTCCGAGAACGTCCACCTCTGCCATGGTGATGATTGCGCCGGCCGTGCCTGCAATCATGAGGTTTATAATGTGGATATGTGTTTCTTTTCTTAGAGTTTATCTATAACAATTACCTGAAAAAGCTTCACCATCTCCAAGAGGGAGAAGAACCAGAACTCTGGAGTATAAAGAGGACCATCGTGGACGGTGACGTGAGACGGTTTCATCTGACCACACACTCGAAACCACAAATACACAAGATCCAGCCCTAATCTTCCATGTCGGACCTAACAAAAATAAAAATAAAGGTGAGGTCAATGTGTTGTATGTCCTAAATCACATGTATATAGATGGCAGGTAGAGAATATCCAATATCCAATCCAAACACTATTAAAAGGGGATCCCCACATAAATGCTAGGAAATAACCAGTCCACTACCCACTCTCTGCCTCCTTAGACCTTGCCCAGACAATGGTGACTACTACCACTGGGTTTTGCTGTTATGTTCACTACTGTCTCCATTATCATCTAAAAATGTTTTAGAAATATTAGAAGAATTGTACATATAGTTACAAGTTTACTTTCTCCGTCTTCCAGTTTTATACAATGAGGTGGAATGGCGTGCCACAGCCAAGCAGATATCACATCCCAAACTGTAGAAGATCTAGAGATGGCGACCAAGTGTTAAGACATCCACCACCTCCAACCTTTCTCCCAAATATCATCTTACATAAGGGAGAAAGCACTACAAGAACCGTTTATAAACAGCAAGAAGAGGAGGGTTGTCGCTTAGAAGATGACGAGGGCGATCTCCGCCTCTGAGAACGACCAACCCTGCCATGGCGATGTTTGCGCCGACCGTGCCTGCTCCCACCTCCAGATCTACGTTTCCTCCCTCTTCTCGACGACTCCTTTGCCGAACCTGAAACAGAAAAGATGTACAAGGCAGAAGAGTGACCAACATCACATCGATCCCCCTTGGAACCAAACACATGAGCCACATCCCTGCTCGGACTCCTCTGTTGCATTCCAGAACTGGACGGTACACTCAATAAAGGATACGGTTGTTGATGAATCTGCAGCCCTGGCTGATTCCGGTCTTCTTCCTCTCCATATCTTGTCCTCTGATAGGGGCTGAGCCATGGAGTGCCCTTACTGCAGCGCCCCTGCGGCATGTCCTCCGGAGCCGCCCCTCCCCCATTGGAGCACGGCGGGCTGGTAGCAGAAGCGCCATGCGCCGCCAGGCTGAAAACAACCAGCGGCACTACACTCTGGCCGTTGCCCGGGTGAGAAGGGGGAGGCGTGCAGCATGGGGAGGGATGCTGGACACACTGAGTGAGGTAGGGGGTACCACCTCCCCAGAGGATGTAGAAGGTGAGATAGGCCAGGCCCTACCTGTGTGCCTCCCCTGCTGAGCGGGCAGCCCTGAGAACGGGACTTGGGCTTAATCAAAAGGGAGGGCAGGTAATTCGCTGCGGCCTACCTCTGGTCTCTCCAGCCGCAGGTCCACGGGCCGTTGCAACAGCTTCACCATCTTTCTGTCTCAACAGGTCCTCCAGCCAGGTGGTGCCTTTGACTGACACACGCTGGGCCACTTGCTGTAAGAGCTCATCAGCCATGCTGGAAAGAAAAGAGACAGAAGGAAAGAAAAGAAAAAATCTCCTCACGACACGGAGTGCAACTACTAGGTGTTACTGCACAGTGCCGCAGAAGTTAAAGAGGGGCCTCTGCCCTTGAACTCTACCCTATATCCCTTTCCTCCTTTAGCACCTTGGCCCAATCACGCTCCTAGGCATTTTTTCACTTATGTAACCACGTACTCCTCTTCTCTGCAGTCCCTGGCGCTCTGCCTATGCGGTTCAGCGCCATCAAAGATGTGTGTCCTGAGTCCCCCTAGAACAGATGCCATTTTCTGCTAGCGCCATTCTGCTCTGTCTGATAGAAAGGAATCCCAAGCAGGAGACCCCCCTCTATATCCATTATGTCTCCGGGGTTATTATATCAGAACACGTTATTTAGGATTTATTGGGAAGTTCTGAGGGTAAATTAGTGATTAGTTCCATAAGACTTGCTGTAACCTCTGTCTGCTTGTTTTCTAGACCTACTGTTATCCAATGACTCACCGGATTTGCGCTTTCATTGCATTCGGTTTTGGCAGCCTTTACAACCTTTGGCAGTCCATACTCCTTTACAAAGTGCCTGAAAGCCGAAGAGTCATCAGCCATTTCAGACTGGCGTCCTGCATAATGGCCGTGACCTTAGTAGTTTTATGTATTATTTCTTAAATAATAATTGAATGGAATCCAAGCATCCTTGTCTTTAGGTTCACATGTAGAAAACATCAGATCCTGAAGTGATCATTTCCCTTCATTTTCTGATCTCTGCCGTCAGATGGCGACATGCTGGTGTAACACAGCGTCATCTGGTAACATTGTTCAGCTTCTTGCAGGAAGATGCTGAATAGAAAGCAGCGGTACTGTCATTGCTATATATGTATTATATTAACATTTATCTTACATAAATATGTAGTAACTCCTATAAGACACTTACTAAACATAATAAACTTTATTTTCCTATATAATAAATTACAAGCCATTGGAAGGTAGGGTATCAGTATACACCCAACTGTGCACTGGAGATCAATGTGTAAAGGTATGTACAGTAGATATCATACATAATATCAAGTTATTAACATGCTGAGCCGCTGATACAAACCAGTGGATGTAAAATTTCTTTAATCCGGCATTAATGCAATTATCAAAAATTCTGGATCATTGGATGGATTTTATTTGCACCCCTAGAAGCAGTTCTATAGGAAAACAATTGGACCCATAATCTTTGTGCTCATTCTTTGCACCATGGTGATCGTGACGTCCGCAATGTAATGGGTGAGGAGTCACATGACAATGAGTCAGGTTTTTTTTTGCATCGCTGTCAGTCACATGACTCCATGCAATAAACATGAATGCAGCCAAACCTCGGCCCGGGCAGAAAGTTCTTGCTTTGCGCAATTTTTAATGTATTCATTTTGATATTTTTTCACAGATCAGTGAAATGACAGCAAAGATCATAGAGTGGTCGACGTTGGTCCTCACTCTGGTGAATGTATTGAGCTACTATCAGAATATGCAGGTCAGTAGACGTCACCTCCTGATAGAGAGGAATCCCAAGCAGGAGACCCCCCTCTATATCCATTATGTCTCCAGGGTTATTATATCAAAACACGTTATTAAGGATTTATTGGGAAGTTCTGAGGGTAAATTAGTGATTAGTTCCATAAGATTTGCTCTAACCTCTGTCTGCTTGTTTTCTAGACCTACTGTTATCCAATGACTCACCGGATTTGCGCTTTGATTGCATTCGGTTTTGGCAGCCTTTACAACCTTTGGCAGTCCATACTCCTTTACAAAGTGCCTGAAAGCCGAAGTCATCAGCCATTTCAGACTGGCGTCCTGCATAATGGCCGTGACCTTAGTAGTTTTATGTATTATTTCTTAAATAATAATTGAATGGAATCCAAGCATCCTTGTCTTTAGGTTCACATGTAGAAAACATCAGATCCTGAGGTGATCATTTCCCTTCATTTTCTGATCTCTGCCGTCAGATGGCGACATGCTGGTGTAACACAGCGCCATCTGGTAACATTGTTCAGCTTCTTGCTGGAAGATGCTGAATAGAAAGCAGCGGTAATGTCATTGTGATATATGTATTATATTAACATTTATCTTACATAAATATGTAGTAACTCCTATAAGACACTTACTAAACATAATAAACTTTATTTTCCTATATAATAAATTACCAGCCATTGGAAGGTAGGGTATCAGTATAAACCCACCTGTGCACTGGAGATCAATGTGTAAAGGTATGTACAGTAGATCTCATACATAATATCAAGTTATTGACATGCTGAGCCGCTGATACAAACCAGTGGATGTAAAATTCCTTTAATCCGGTATTAATGCAATTATCAAAAATTCTGGATCATTGGATGGATTTTATTTGCACCCCTAGAAGCAGTTCTATAGGAAAACAATTGGACCCATAATCTTTGTGCTCATTCTTTGCACCATGGTGATCGTGACGTCCGCAATGTAATGGGTGAGGAGTCACATGACAATGAGTCAGGTTTTTTTTTGCATCGCTGTCAGTCACATGACTCCATGCAATAAACATGAATGCAGCCAAACCTCGGCCCGGGCAGAAAGTTCTTGCTTTGCGCAATTTTTAATGTATTCATTTTGATATTTTTTCACAGATCAGTGAAATGACAGCAAAGATCATAGAGTGGTCGACGTTGGTCCTCACTCTGGTGAATGTATTGAGCTACTATCACAATATGCAGGTCAGTAGACGTCACCTCCTGATAGAGAGGAATCCCAAGCAGGAGACCCCCCTCTATATCCATTATGTCTCCAGGGTTATTATATCAAAACACGTTATTAAGGATTTATTGGGAAGTTCTGAGGGTAAATTAGTGATTAGTTCCATAAGATTTGCTCTAACCTCTGTCTGCTTGTTTTCTAGACCTACTGTTATCCAATGACTCACCGGATTTGCGCTTTGATTGCATTCGGTTTTGGCAGCCTTTACAACCTTTGGCAGTCCATACTCCTTTACAAAGTGCCTGAAAGCCGAAGTCATCAGCCATTTCAGACTGGCGTCCTGCATAATGGCCGTGACCTTAGTAGTTTTATGTATTATTTCTTAAATAATAATTGAATGGAATCCAAGCATCCTTGTCTTTAGGTTCACATGTAGAAAACATCAGATCCTGAGGTGATCATTTCCCTTCATTTTCTGATCTCTGCCGTCAGATGGCGACATGCTGGTGTAACACAGCGCCATCTGGTAACATTGTTCAGCTTCTTGCTGGAAGATGCTGAATAGAAAGCAGCGGTAATGTCATTGTGATATATGTATTATATTAACATTTATCTTACATAAATATGTAGTAACTCCTATAAGACACTTACTAAACATAATAAACTTTATTTTCCTATATAATAAATTACCAGCCATTGGAAGGTAGGGTATCAGTATAAACCCACCTGTGCACTGGAGATCAATGTGTAAAGGTATGTACAGTAGATCTCATACATAATATCAAGTTATTGACATGCTGAGCCGCTGATACAAACCAGTGGATGTAAAATTCCTTTAATCCGGTATTAATGCAATTATCAAAAATTCTGGATCATTGGATGGATTTTATTTGCACCCCTAGAAGCAGTTCTATAGGAAAACAATTGGACCCATAATCTTTGTGCTCATTCTTTGCACCATGGTGATCGTGACGTCCGCAATGTAATGGGTGAGGAGTCACATGACAATGAGTCAGGTTTTTTTTTGCATCGCTGTCAGTCACATGACTCCATGCAATAAACATGAATGCAGCCAAACCTCGGCCCGGGCAGAAAGTTCTTGCTTTGCGCAATTTTTAATGTATTCATTTTGATATTTTTTCACAGATCAGTGAAATGACAGCAAAGATCATAGAGTGGTCGACGTTGGTCCTCACTCTGGTGAATGTATTGAGCTACTATCACAATATGCAGGTCAGTAGACGTCACCTCCTGATAGAGAGGAATCCCAAGCAGGAGACCCCCCTCTATATCCATTATGTCTCCAGGGTTATTATATCAAAACACGTTATTAAGGATTTATTGGGAAGTTCTGAGGGTAAATTAGTGATTAGTTCCATAAGATTTGCTCTAACCTCTGTCTGCTTGTTTTCTAGACCTACTGTTATCCAATGACTCACCGGATTTGCGCTTTGATTGCATTCGGTTTTGGCAGCCTTTACAACCTTTGGCAGTCCATACTCCTTTACAAAGTGCCTGAAAGCCGAAGTCATCAGCCATTTCAGACTGGCGTCCTGCATAATGGCCGTGACCTTAGTAGTTTTATGTATTATTTCTTAAATAATAATTGAATGGAATCCAAGCATCCTTGTCTTTAGGTTCACATGTAGAAAACATCAGATCCTGAGGTGATCATTTCCCTTCATTTTCTGATCTCTGCCGTCAGATGGCGACATGCTGGTGTAACACAGCGCCATCTGGTAACATTGTTCAGCTTCTTGCTGGAAGATGCTGAATAGAAAGCAGCGGTAATGTCATTGTGATATATGTATTATATTAACATTTATCTTACATAAATATGTAGTAACTCCTATAAGACACTTACTAAACATAATAAACTTTATTTTCCTATATAATAAATTACCAGCCATTGGAAGGTAGGGTATCAGTATAAACCCACCTGTGCACTGGAGATCAATGTGTAAAGGTATGTACAGTAGATCTCATACATAATATCAAGTTATTGACATGCTGAGCCGCTGATACAAACCAGTGGATGTAAAATTCCTTTAATCCGGTATTAATGCAATTATCAAAAATTCTGGATCATTGGATGGATTTTATTTGCACCCCTAGAAGCAGTTCTATAGGAAAACAATTGGACACATAATCTTTGTGCTCATTCTTTGCACCATGGTGATCGTGACGTCCGCAATGTAATGGGTGAGGAGTCACATGACAATGAGTCAGGTTTTTTTTTGCATCGCTGTCAGTCACATGACTCCATGCAATAAACATGAATGCAGCCAAACCTCGGACCGGCCGGAAAGTTCTTGCTTTGCGCAATTTGTAATGTATTCATTTTGATATTTTTTCACAGATCAGTGAAATGACAACAAAGATCATAGAGTGGTCGACGTTGGTCCTCACTCTGGTGAATGTATTGAGCTACTATCAGAATATGCAGGTCAGTAGACGTCACCTCCTGATAGAGAGGAATCCCAAGCAGGAGACCCCCCTCTATATCCATTATGTCTGCAGGGTTATTATATCAAAACACGTTATTAAGGATTTATTGGGAAGTTCTGAGGGTAAATTAGTGATTAGTTCCATAAGATTTGCTCTAACCTCTGTCTGCTTGTTTTCTAGACCTACTGTTATCCAATGACTCACCGGATTTGCGCTTTGATTGCATTCGGTTTTGGCAGCCTTTACAACCTTTGGCAGTCCATACTCCTTTACAAAGTGCCTGAAAGCCGAAGTCATCAGCCATTTCAGACTGGCGTCCTGCATAATGGCCGTGACCTTAGTAGTTTTATGTATTATTTCTTAAATAATAATTGAATGGAATCCAAGCATCCTTGTCTTTAGGTTCACATGTAGAAAACATCAGATCCTGAGGTGATCATTTCCCTTCATTTTCTGATCTCTGCCGTCAGATGGCGACATGCTGGTGTAACACAGCGCCATCTGGTAACATTGTTCAGCTTCTTGCTGGAAGATGCTGAATAGAAAGCAGCGGTAATGTCATTGTGATATATGTATTATATTAACATTTATCTTACATAAATATGTAGTAACTCCTATAAGACACTTACTAAACATAATAAACTTTATTTTCCTATATAATAAATTACCAGCCATTGGAAGGTAGGGTATCAGTATAAACCCACCTGTGCACTGGAGATCAATGTGTAAAGGTATGCACAGTAGATCTCATACATAATATCAAGTTATTGACATGCTGAGCCGCTGATACAAACCAGTGGATGTAAAATTCCTTTAATCCGGTATTAATGCAATTATCAAAAATTCTGGATCATTGGATGGATTTTATTTGCACCCCTAGAAGCAGTTCTATAGGAAAACAATTGGACACATAATCTTTGTGCTCATTCTTTGCACCATGGTGATCGTGACGTCCGCAATGTAATGGGTGAGGAGTCACATGACAATGAGTCAGGTTTTTTTTTTGCATCGCTGTCAGTCACATAACTCCATGCAATAAACATGAATGCAGCCAAACCTCGGACCGGCCGGAAAGTTCTTGCTTTGCGCAATTTTTAATGTATTCATTTTGATATTTTTTCACAGATCAGTGAAATGACAACAAAGATCATAGAGTGGTCGACGTTGGTCCTCACTCTGGTGAATGTATTGAGCTACTATCAGAATATGCAGGTCAGTAGACGTCACCTCCTGATAGAGAGGAATCCCAAGCAGGAGACCCCCCTCTATATCCATTATGTCTCCAGGGTTATTATATCAAAACACGTTATTAAGGATTTATTGGGAAGTTAAGGGTAAATTAGTGATTAGTTCCATAAGATTTGCTCTAACCTCTGTCTGCTTGTTTTCTAGACCTACTGTTATCCAATGACTCACCGGATTTGCGCTTTGATTGCATTCGGTTTTGGCAGCCTTTACAACCTTTGGCAGTCCATACTCCTTTACAAAGTGCCTGAAAGCCGAAGTCATCAGCCATTTCAGACTGGCGTCCTGCATAATGGCCGTGACCTTAGTAGTTTTATGTATTATTTCTTAAATAATAATTGAATGGAATCCAAGCATCCTTGTCTTTAGGTTCACATGTAGAAAACATCAGATCCTGAGGTGATCATTTCCCTTCATTTTCTGATCTCTGCCGTCAGATGGCGACATGCTGGTGTAACACAGCGCCATCTGGTAACATTGTTCAGCTTCTTGCTGGAAGATGCTGAATAGAAAGCAGCGGTAATGTCATTGTGATATATGTATTATATTAACATTTATCTTACATAAATATGTAGTAACTCCTATAAGACACTTACTAAACATAATAAACTTTATTTTCCTATATAATAAATTACCAGCCATTGGAAGGTAGGGTATCAGTATAAACCCACCTGTGCACTGGAGATCAATGTGTAAAGGTATGTACAGTATATCTCATACATAATATCAAGTTATTGACATGCTGAGCCGCTGATACAAACCAGTGGATGTAAAATTCCTTTAATCCGGTATTAATGCAATTATCAAAAATTCTGGATCATTGGATGGATTTTATTTGCATCCCTAGAAGCAGTTCTATAGGAAAACAATTGGACACATAATCTTTGTGCTCATTCTTTGCACCATGGTGATCGTGACGTCCGCAATGTAATGGGTGAGGAGTCACATGACAATGAGTTAGTTTTTTTTTTGCATCGCTGTCAGTCACATGACTCCATGCAATAAACATGAATGCAGCCAAACCTCGGACCGGCCGGAAAGTTCTTGCTTTGCGCAATTTTTAATGTATTCATTTTGATATTTTTTCACAGATCAGTGAAATGACAACAAAGATCATAGAGTGGTCGACGTTGGTCCTTACTCTGGTGAATGTATTGAGCTACTATCAGAATATGCCGGTCAGTAGATGTCACCTCATAATCAACTCGTATAACTGACCTCGTAATAACATTATTATTCATCTCTATCTATAATAATTACCTGGAAAAGCTTCACCATCTCCAAGAGGGAGAAGAACCAGGACTCTGGAGTATAAAGAGGACCATCGTGGACAGTGATGTGAGACGGTTTCATCTGACCACACACCCCAAACCACAAATACACAAGATCCAGCCCTAATCTTCCATGTCGGACCTGACAAAATAAAAATAAAGGTGAGGTCAATGTGTTGTATGTCCTAAAATACATGTATATACAAGGGAGGTAGGGAATATCCAATATCCAATCCAAACACTATTAACCCCTTCCCGCTTTTGGGCGTGACTTTACATCCAGATTCAAAGTGCATTCCCGCAATAGGGCGTACAGTCACGCCTTGTAGATGAAGCGGACACAGGAGCTGTGCGCGCTTCATCTTCAGCGGCTGTCAGCTGTAATATACAGCTGACATCCTGCTGCAACGGCGATGGCTGTTAACGCAGATCGCCGCCGTTTAACACCTTCAATGCGGCTGTCAATGGCGTCCGCCACATTGAAGTGGTTGACAGAGGGAGGGGGCTCCCTCTATGACCCACCCGCAATGGATCGCGGGTGGCGATGTTTGCTATGGCAACCAGGAAGCTGTTGCTAGGCTTCCTGGTTGCCCAGGTATGGAAGCCTACTAGATCCTGCCCGAGGCGGGACCTAATACGCTAACTGTCAGATGACGAATGAGAGTTACAATACAGTGCACTATATAAGTAGTGCAGCGTATTGTACCGGGGATCAGAAGACCAGATCTTCAAGTCCCTAGGTCAGTGTAAAAAAAAAAGTGAAATAGGTAAAAAAATTTTTTAAAGAGAAATAAATAAATAAACATTTTAACTCATAAAAACAACAATCGCCCTGTTTCCCTGATCAACTCCTTTATTATTAGAAAAAAAATTGAAAACATGAAAAAAAAACCATACATAATAGGCATCGCCGCGTTCGGAACGGCCTGATCTATAACAATATCACATTGTTTTTACCGCACGGTGAACACAGTAAAAAAAAATTATAAAAAACAATGACAGCATTTTATTTTTTGGTCATCTTGTCTCAAAGTTTTTTTAATAAAAAGTGATCAAAAAGTTGCAAGTAACGCAAAATGTTACCAATAGAAACGACAGTTCGTCACGCATAAAACAAGCCGTCCCGCAGCGATATCAACTAAAAAATAAAAAAGTTATGGCTGTCAGAAAATGGCGACACTAAAACATGATATTTTTTAAAAAGAGTATTTTTATTGTGGGAATGTACTGAAAAGTAAAAAAACGATATAAATTTGGTGTCGCTGTAATCGTATCGCCCCGCAGAATAAAGTTAACATGTTGTTTATACTGCACGGTGAACAATGTAAAAAATAAAAACGTGCTAGATTGCTGTTTTTTTGTTTTCTCATCTCCCAAAAAATGCAATAAATAGTGATAGAAAAAAAATCGCATGTACCCCAAAATGGAACCAATAAAAATGAAAGCTTGTTCCACAAAAAACGCGCCCTCACACAGCTCCGTCAACGGATAAAATAACACGTTATGACTCTCAACACAATGATGCAAAATGACTTCACAGAGTAATTTTTTAGGTCCAGTAGAATTTCACTAAATACCCCACATCATCATTTACTGGACCCCACAGGTGACCCCGTAGATGCAGCGGAGATGAGGAAACTTTAGGGCCTTGTGCGGCTTATAGGGCTAGTGAAGAAGTCAAATATTAGGCGATACTGGAGCGCAGATATTCTGTATAATACCCAATAATCCCAGCCTGTGCATAAAGGATTGGTTCAAAGCGTAACACACCAATCCATGGATATTCACCCTATTATTACATCATCCTATTATGCCCTGGTGTACTCCGCCCAGCTTACATATACCCTGATGTACTCCTCCCAGCTTACATATACCCTGATGTACTCCGCCCAGCTTACATATACCCTGATGTACTCTACCCAGTTTACATATATCCTGATATACTCCGCACAGCTTACATATACCCTGATGTACTCCGCCCAGCTTACATATATCCTGATATACTCCGCACAGCTTACATATACCCTGATTTACTCCTCACAGCTTACATATACCCTGATGTACTCCGCCCAGCTTACATATATCCTGATATACTCCGCACAGCTTACATATACCCTGATTTACTCCTCACAGCTTACATATACCCTGATGTACTCCGCCCAGCTTACATATATCCTGATATACTCCGCACAGCTTACATATACCCTGATGTACTCCTCACAGATTACATATACCCTAATGTACTCTGCACAGCTTACATATACCCTGATCTACTCCGCACAGCTTACATATACCCTGATGTGCTCCGACCAGCTTACATATACCCTGATGTACTCCTCACATATTACATATACCCTGATGTACTCCTCACATATTACATATACCCTGATGTACTCATCACAGCTTACATATACCCTGATGTACTCCGCACAGTTTACATATACCCTGATGTACTCCTCACAGCTTACATATACCCTGATGTACTCCTCACAGCTTACATATACCCTGATGTACTCCGCACAGCTTACATATACCCTGATGTACTCCGCACAGTTTACATATACCCTGATGTACTCCTCACAGCTTACATATACCCTGATGTACTCCGCACAGTTTACATATACCCTGATGTACTCCTCACAGCTTACATATACCCTGATGTACTCCTCACAGCTTACATATACCCTGATGTACTCCGCACAGCTTACATATACCCTGATGTACTCCGCACAGCTTACATATACCCTGATCTACTCCACACAGCTTACATATACCCTGATGTACTCCGCCCAGCTTACATATACCCTGATGTACTCCGCCCAGTTTACATATACCCTGATGTACTCCGCACAGCTTACATGTACCCTGATGTACCCCTCACAGCATACATATATCCTGATGTACTCCGCCAAGATTACATATATCCTGATGTACTCCGCCAAGATTACATATACCCTGATGTACTCTGCCCAGCTTACATATACCCTGATGTACTCCGCACAGCTTACATATATCCTGATGTACTCTGCCCAGCTTACATATACCCTGATGTACTCCGCCAAGCTTACATATACCCTGATGTACTCCTCACAGATTACATATACCCTGATGTACTCCGCCCAGCTTACATATACCCTGATGTACTCCTCACAGTTTACATATACCCTGATGTACTCCTCACAGCTTACATATACCCTGATGTACCCCTCACAGCATACATATAACCTGAAGTACTCCGCCAAGATTACATATATCCTGATGTACTCTGCTCCAGCTTACATATACCCTGATGTACTCCGCACAGCTTACATATACCCTGATGTACTCCGCACAGCTTACATATACCCTGATGTACTCCGCCCAGTTTACATATACCCTGATGTACTCCGCACAGCTTACATGTACCCTGATGTACCCCTCACAGCATACATATGTACCCCTGATGTACTCTGCCCAGCTTACATATACCCTGATGTACTCCGCCCAGTTTACATATACCCTGATGTACTCCGCCCAGCTTACATATGCCCCCACATTATAAGCTGAAATACCAGTAAAACACCAAGCAAAATCTGCGCTTTAAAAGCCAAATGGTGGTCCAACTGAGCCTGGCAATGTGCCCAAACGGCAATTTATGACCACATATGGGGTATTACTGTATTCTGGAGAACCCGCTTAACAATTTATGGGGTGTGTGTCTACGGTGGTACAAGCTCGGCACAACACATTGGGCACTGAAATGGCATATCTGTGGAAAACTGAAATTTTCAATCTGCAACATCTATTGTGTACTCATTTTTGCAAAACACTTGTGGGGTCAAAATGCTGACATTACCTCTAGATGAATTCTTTGAGGGATCTAGTTTCCAAAATGGGGTAATTTTTCGGGGGGTACCCCTGTACTGGTACTAAAGCTAAATGCAACATGGTGTCAAAAAACAAATCTTGTAAAATCTCCACTCCAAATACTAAATGGCGCTCCTTCCCTTTAGAGCCTTGCTGTGTGTCCAAATAGCAGTTTATGACCACGTGTGGTCACGCCTTACTCTGGAGAGAATGCTTTACGAACGTCGAGGTGCTTTTCTCCTATCTTTGTGAAAATGCAAAATTTTGGGCAAGAACTACATCTTTTTGCAAAACAAATGGTAACTTTTTTTATTTTCACATCCCAATTCCAAGAAATTCAGCAAAAACCTGTGCGGTCAAAATGCTCACTACACCCCTAGATTAATTCCTCAAGGGGTGTAGTTTATCAAATGGAGTCACATTTCAGGGGTTCTTACTGTACTGGTACCTCAGGGGCTTTGTAAATGCAACATGGGGCCGAGAAACCAATCCAGCAAAATCTGTGCTCCTATTGCCAAATGGCGATCCTTCCCATGTATCCTGCTGTGTATCCAAACAGCAGTTTATTACCCCATATGGGCTATTTCCCTACTCGGGAGACGTTGCTTTACAAATGTTACGGTGCTTTTTCTCCTTTATTTGTTGAAAAAATGAAAAATTTTGAACTACTGGTACGTCTGTTTGGAAAATAATGTAATTTTTTATTTTCACTGCCCAATTCTAATAAAATCTATGAGACACCTGTGGGGTCAAAATGCTCACCACCCCCCTAGATGAATTCCTCAGTGGGTGTAGTTTGCCAAATGGAGTAACTTTTGGGGGTTACCACTGTACTGGTACCTAAGGGGCTTTGCAAAAGCGACATGGTGCAGAAAAATCAATCCAGCAAAATCTGCTCTCCAAAAGCCAAATGGCACTCCTTCCCTTCTGAGCCCTGATGGGTATTCATATAGTCGTTTATTACCACATATGGAGTATTTCCGTACTCTGGAGAAGTTGCTTTACAAATGTTGGGGTGATTTTCCACATTTATTTGTTGAAAAAACTAACAATTCTGAGATAAAGCTACATCTTATTGGAAAATAATGTAATTTTTCATTTTCACTGCCCAATTCTAATGAAATCTATGAAATACCTGTGGGGCCAAAATTCTCACTACACCCCTAGATGAATTCCTCTAGGGGGTGTAGTTTCCCAAATGGAGTCACTTTTGGGGTGTTTCCTTTGTTTTGGCACCACAAGACCTCTTATAACCTGACATGGTGCCTGAAATATAATTTAAGAAAAGGAAGGCCCAAAAATCCACTAGGTGCTCCTTTGCTTCTGGGGCTTTTGTTTCAGTCCATTACCACACTAGGGCCACATGTGGGATATTTCTAAAAACTGCAGAATCAGGGCAATAAATATTCAGTTGTGTTTCTCTGGTACAGACCTTCAGTATTACACGAAAAATTGGTTAAAATTGAATTTCTGCAAAAAAAATTAAATTTGCAAATTTCCCTTCCACTGCGTTAATTCCTGTGAAACGCATAAAGGGTTAAGAAACTTTTTAAATGCTGTTTTGAATACTTTAAGGGGTGCAGTTTTGGGTGATTTGTGGGGGTTCCTAATATATAAGGCCCTCAAAGCCACTTCAGATCTGAACTGTTTCCTAAAAAAATAGGCTTTTGAAATTTTCTTGAAAATGTGAGGAATTGCTGCTAAACTTATAAGCCTTGTAAAGTCCTAGAAAAATAAAAGGATGTTAAAAAAATGATGCAAACATAAAGTAGACATGTGGGAAATGTTAACTAGTCACTATTTTGTGTGGTATTACTATCTGTCTTACAAACAGATACATTTGAATAAAGAAAAATGCTAATGTTTGCAAATTTTCTCTAAATTTTTGTGTTTTTCACAAAAAACGATTGAATTTATCGACCACATTTTTTCACTAACATAAAGTACAATATGTCATGAGAAAACAAACTCAGAATCGCTTGGACAGGTAAAAGTATTCCGAAGTTATTACCACATATAGTAACACATGTCAGATTTAAAAAATGAGGCTCTGTCATTTGGTCCAAAAGTGGCTGCGTCCTTAAGGGGTTAAAAGGGGATCCCACCCATAAATGTTAGGAAATAACCACTCCACTATCCACTGTCTGCCTCCTTAGACCTTGCCCAGACAATGATGACTACTACCACTGGGTTTAACTGTTATGGTCACTACTGTCTCCATTATCCTCTAATAATGTTTTCGAAATATTAGAAGATTTGTCCATATAGTTACAGGTTTACTTTCTCCTGTTTCCAGTTTTATACAATGAGGAACATGGGGGAGATCCGAAGTGCCTAAAATTCACCGCTAAAGAAACATTACAACCGTCAATCAGGGGAGGTGACATTGACAGGATATTACTACAGAAAGAATCCAGATGGATTTTTAGAATTAGATCAATAGCGCCAAACGGATTAAACAAAGAATTGGATTATACATGTTTCATCTGAAATAAAATAAAAAATGCTCCTTCCTTGCATTCAAAAATCGTAACTTGTTTGATAGACATAATTCTATATTATGTCTAACTTTGCCATTAAATGTCCTAAATACGACAATTACAGTATCATAATAATTCCTTTTAGGAAACAAGCAAAAGTCCTAAAACCTGGAAGGGAGGAAGGGGATTTCCATAAATGTCCATATGGCCCTTATTTTTCTCCATCACTATAATTTTTTCCCATCCTTCATTACACAGTTACATAGTTCGTACGGCTGAAAAAAGTCACATGTCCATCAAGTTCAACCAAGGGAGGTAAAAATTTCTACACATAGGAGCTTATATTTTTTTTGTTCTAGGAAATTATCTAACCCTTTTTTGCAGCATCTCCTGTCCCTGCTGTGACGGCTCCTGCGGTGACTATTCCATAGATTCACAGTTCTCACAGTAAAGAAGAATTGTCGCCTCCGCAGGTTGAACCTTTTTTTCTCCAGACGGAGGGAGTGACCCCTTGTTTTTTGAGGGGGTTTTACATGGAACAGGATTTCACCATATTTTATGTATGTGCCATTCATATGTTTATATAAGTTAATCATGTCCCCCCTTAGTCGTCTTTTTTCAAGGCTAAATAGGTTTAATTATTTTAATCTTTCCTCATAACTTAGATTCTCCGCGCCCCTTATTAGCTTCGTTGCTCTTCTTTGTATTTTTTCCTCCTTTCTATGAACTGGAGCCCAGAACTGAACTGCATATTCTAGATGAGGCCTTAGGCCTCGTGCACACGAACGTGCTTTTGCGGCCACAATTCCCCCAAAAATCCACGGGAGAATTGTGGCCCTATTCATTCCTATGGGGCCATGCACACGACCGTGGTTTTCACAGTCCGTGCATGTCCCAGGAGCCCGCACCACAGAAAGAACGGGCATGTCTTATTACGGCCATGTTCTGCGGTCTGGGCTCATTGAAAATAATGGCCGCGGCCATGTTCACGGCGCGCGATTTGCGTGCGGCTCGCAGCTGTCACTCCGTGGCTGGCCGACCCGAAAATCACGGCCGTGCACATGGCTATGGTCGTGTGCATGAGGCCTTACTAATGCTTTGTAAAGATGTAATATTACATACCTGTCCCGCGAGCCCATGCTTCTTTTAATACACGACAATATCCTGCTGGCCTTTGAAGCAGCTGATTGACACTGCATGCTGTTATTTAGTTTATGATTTACAAGTATACCCAGATCCTTCTCAACAAGTGACTCCCCCAGTGTAGCTCCCCCTAGGACATATGATGCATGCAGATTGTTGGTACCCAGATGCATAACTTGACATTTATCTACATTAAACTTCATTTGCCAACTGGACGCCCAAACACTCAGTTTGTTTAAATCCGCTTGCAATTCACGAACATCTTCCATAGACTGAACTATATTACATATCTTGGTGTCATCTGCAAAAATATTATTAATAAATAAGTTGAATAATAGTGGTCCCACCCCTGAACCCTGGGGTACACCACTTATAACCGGGGACCATTCAGAGTAGGAATCAGTTACCACAACTCTCTGGATACGGTCCTTGAGCCAATTCTCAATCCAATTACAAACTCTACTTTCTAAACATATAGTCCTTAATTGACCCATTAGGCGTCTATGGGGGATAGTGTCAAATGCCTTTGCAAAGTCCAAAAACACTATATCCACAGCGGCCCCTCTGTCTAGACTTCTGCTCACCTCTTCATAAAAACAAATCAGGTTGGTTTGACAACTTCTGTCTTTAGTAAAACCGTGCTGGCTGTCACTTATAATACTATTTATTGTCACATAATCCTGTATATAGTCCCTCAATAGCCCCTCAAACATTTCCCCCACAATGGATGTTAAGCTTACTGGTCTATAATTACCCAGGGAAGACCTAGAGCTCTTTTTGAAAATAGGCACCACATTTGCCCTGCACCAGTCCCTTGGCACTATACCAGTCACTAGAGAATCTCTGAATATTATGAAGAGGGGGACAGAAATAACTGAACTAAGCTCCTTAAGAACTCTAGTGTGTAACCATTTGGTCCCGGGGCCTTATGTACATTTATTTTATTTAATTTAGCTTGGACCTTATCTACATTCATCCAATTCAGTATATCAACTGATATATTAACAGCACTGGCACCGGCTACATCAGCTGCTCTTTCTTCTGTTGTATATACAGAGCAAAAGAACCCATTTAGTAACTCTGCCTTCTCTTGATCCCCTGTGACCAACTCCCCATTACCACTATCTAGGGGTCCTACATGCTCAGACCTTGGCTTTTTTTGCATTTATATACTTGAAGAATTTTTGGGGATTTGTTTTACTATCCTTGGCCACTCGCCTTTCATTTTGTATTTTTGCTGATTTTATTACATTTTTACAGATTTTATTAAGCTCTTTTTAATATTTTTTAGGCTACAGCTGTACCCGCAGATTTGTATTTTTTAAATGCCCTTTTTTTGTCATGTATTGCCCCTTTCACAGAAGGTGTAAGCCATGTGGGGTTTAATTTTAGTTGTTTATACTTGTTACCTATAGGAATAAATTTTGCACTATAATTACCCAAAGTAGATGTGAAACTCTCCCATTTATTATTTGTCCCATTATTTAACATTAGTTCTTCCCAGTCTATATCTTGAATTGCAGCCCTCATCCTGGGGAAATTGGCCTTCTTAAAATTAAGTGTTTTTGCCCTCCTGTGTTTGTTTTTTACAGTATAGGTAAAATGTAACTATATTGTGATCACTGTTACCAAGGTTTTCTCGAACATTGACGTCCCCAACAAGCTCTGCATTATTAGAAATGACCAGATTCAACAGCTTCACCTCTAGTCGGGTCTTCCACAAACTGGCCCAAAAATTTTTCATGCAACAGGTTGAGGAAATGTCTCCCCTTTGCAGTTCATCGTCTCTATATGTACTCTGACACCTCACCAAACAGGTCGGGACACTCGTCCTTACTCTGTACTTACCCGCTGGGGACAACATCGGAAGGCTAGTAGTCACGGGCACTGCTGTGTTGGACGATTCAGCGTGGAATAATGTACGCCACGACCGATGATTGGCAGTCGCGTTATTAATTAGGGGCGTTTACGTCCGTCACCTAGGGAACATGTATTCACAACATAGGCGCTTGAGAGAATGCCATTTGTTGTGGATTCATCTTCCCTGTATCTTTGATTCTTAGAGGAGGGATATCAGCGCATTTCGCGATGATGGATGAAGGCGATGCTTCAGGTAAGGTGGGTGCGTGCAGCACTGACATACCAGGTTGGTCATGTCGGTGCATCTCACACCGGGAGGTTAGCGAATCATTGCCTTCCTAGCTACACACATCCATAAACGTCATGGGTGTGTTTCAACAGGAAGGATGGGCGGAGTAGCTGGATATAAAAGGACAGGGAATTCTCCCTGTCTCTGACGTCAGACGCTGGAAACAGGCGCCGGCTTTTGAAACATGGACAACGTGGGTAACTGATCTCTTGCCACTTCGGGCAGTTCCCACCCCCTAACTAAAACGACAGCTACCAGTAATCTTTGCTAGCAACGAAGAAACTCGGGTAAAGCTGGAATCACGTCGGGAGTAATTTATGACGGAGAGAGGTTCCCTAATCCCCTCAAATCCTAGAATATCCTGCATCTGAACGGGTAGGGAGGGCAGCGACCCTCATATTCTACGATTAAAATAGCCAACTACATTAGGGTTATATATGTGAACCCCTCTCTTTGAATACAATTACTACATCTGCATTACCTGCAAATTGTGTGAATACTACGCTGTCTATCTTTATGAAAATATCTCAGAAAGAAATGTTACATTCATAGGCTACCCCAGTTATATGACTGATGATATTGTATGAATACAACCAATTTTATATACACTACCGTTCAAAAGTTTAGGGTCATTTAGAAATTTCCTTATTTTTGAAAGAAAAGCACATTTTTTTTTCAATGAAGATAACATTAAATTAATCAGGAAAACACTCTATACATTGTTAATGTGCTAAATGACTATTCTAGCTGCAAACGTCTGGTTTTTAATGCAATATCTACATAGGTGTTTAGAGGCCCATTTCCAGCAACCATCACTCCAGTGTTCTAATGGTACATTGTGTTTGATAACTGTGTTAGAAGGCTAATGGATGTTTAGAAAACACTTGAAAACCCTTGTGCAATTATGTTAGCACCGCTGTAAACAGTTTTGCTGTTTAGAGGAGCTATAAAACTGACCTTCCTTTGAGCTACTTGAGAATCTGGAGCATTACATTTGTGGGTTCGATTAAACTCTCCAAATAGCTAGAAAAAGAGAGCTTTCATGTGAAACTCGACAGTCTATTCTTGTTCTTAGAAATGAAGGCTATTCCATGCGAGAAATTGCCAAGAAACTGAAGATTTCCTACAACGGTGTGTACTACTCCCTTCAGAGGACAGCACAAACAGGCTCTAACCAGAGTAGAAAGAGAAGTGGGAGGCCCCGCTGCACAACTGAGCAACAAGACAAGTACATTAGAGTCTCTAGTTTGAGAAATAGACGCCTCACAGTTCCTCAACTGGCAGCTTCATTAAATAGTACCCGCAAAACGCCAGTGTCAACGTCTACAGTGAAGAGGCGACTCCGGGATGCTGGCCTTTAGGGCAGAGTGGCAAAGAAAAAGCCATATCTGAGACTGGCTAATAAAAGGAAAAGATTAATATGGGCAAAAGCACACAGACATTGGACAGAGGAAGATTGGAAAAAAGTGTTATGGACAGACGAATCGAAGTTTGAGGTGTTTGGATCACACAGAAGAACATTTGTGAGGCGCAGAACAACTGATAAGATACTGGAAGAGTGCCTGACGCCATCTGTCAAGCATGGTGGAGGTAATGTGATGGTCTGGGGTTGCTTTGGTGCTGGTAAAGTGGGAGATTTGTATAAGGTAAAAGGGATTTTGAATAAGGAAGGCTATCACTCCATTTTGCAACTCCATGCCATACCCTGTGGACAGCGCTTGATTGGAGCCAATTTCATCCTACAACAGGACAATGACCCAAAGCACACCTCCAAACTATGCAATAACTATTTAGGGAAGAAGCCGGCAGCTGGTATTCTATCTGTAATGGAGTGGCCAGCGCAGTCACCAGATCTCAACCCCATAGAGCTGTTGTGGGAGCAGCTTGACCGTATGGTACGCAAGAAGTGCCCATCAAGCCAATCCAACTTGTGGGAGGGGCTTCTGGAAGCATGGGGTGAAATTTCTCCCGATTACCTCAGCAAATTAATAGCTAGAATGCCAAAGGTCTGCAATGCTGTAATTGCTGCAAATGGAGTATTCTTTGACTAAAGCAAAGTTTGAAGGAGAAAATTATTATTTCAAATAAAAGTCATTATTTCTAACCTTGTCAATGTCTTGACTATATTTTCTAGTCATTTTGCAACTCATTTGATAAATATAAGTGTGAGTTTTCATGGAAAACACAAAATTGTCTGGGTGACCCCAAACTTTTGAACGGTAGTGTATGTTTGTAGTTTGAATTTTAAAAAAGAAATACAGTAAAAGTTATATTTTATATTAAAAACTCTGGATGTATATATTTTTTTCTCTTTATAATTATACGGAGAACTGACAACTCTAAGCCCGGGTGGTGGGCTTCTAAAACCATACCATCAAAAATGTATTAACGATTTTTTGAGGACATGGCAAACTTCATTACAAGTACATCTAACACGGAGGCATGGCTGAATAAAACAAGGGAGGTGTTCTCTGAGAAGAAATTTATACAAAAAAAATCATACACCCTCGTTAAAATCTGCTTTTGGAGGGTTGACAAGGTGTTACAAAGAACGGGCAATCTCGTGGTGGGAAGTACAATCTTTTGAGAATTATTTAAAGAACAATATAGTGCCAAGAGGACTGAGGATAACACTTACACCAGCAAAAAGGTTACAAAACCCCGAGTTGATACACAGATGGGAAACAGAGGCTACCAATAGCACCCTGAGATTCATAGATTTTATTGGATGAAGAAAGACGAGTCCTAGATGTGGCGTCTAAGAGGTTAAAAGAACAAATTGATGTGGTCTTAAAATTCAAAACTGATCCAGAATATGCCACTAAAGAGCATTACAAACTATTTTTGAAACATTTCAGTATAACCTAACCGAGAGAAAACAATCAATTTATTCTGGACCTTCAGGATTTTAGGGATAACAAAGCCTATTCCTTTTAAACCAAGAAGGGAAGAACAAGAACTGAAACAGACCAGTCTTCATCCGATATGGATTATACTGATCAGGAAACTAATTATCAAAATGGGATCGGAGTGGAAAGGGGGAGAAATCCCTCCAGATTCACTAGGGGACGGGGCCACTCAAGGGGAAGAAATCCCCAAAAAAGATGGGAAACAACACAAAATCCGTGCATTTTTACTCAACAATGCAACGGCCAAAGCTAGATCTAACGCAGAAACAATTCCTTTTTAGAGAGGGAGGCCAAAGAGCGCCATACCAGCTACGCAACAAATTAAACAATCAAAGTAGAAAAATACAAAACTAACAGTAACAAACCTGTCCGAAAGAACACTAACTGATATGGAGGTCTCAGTACTTAGGAGAGGTTTATCGTTTGTACCCACCCCAGGATTTGACACCTTTAATTGGATTAAAGACATTCACCAACTAAAATGGCATAAATTATATAAGATCAAGGACAAGAAGGAATGCCAAGAATTGGGGATAACACCCATGGAACTTTCACATGTGAGAAACCTGGCAGAATTACTGACCTCAAACCAGAAAGCGAGAGGTACAGGGCCATTTACAAAATGTAAATTGAAAAGCAGAAAAATGCCCCCCATTGGAGAAACCTCCGTAATTAATGTGTTCCAGGATCTAGTAACCACAGACTTAATGACAATTAACATACAAGCGAAAATGGTTAATCTAAGCAGGAGCGAGAACAATGCATTGTTTTCCCGAGAAAGAGATAATAACATCATAATAAAATCTTCAGACAAGGGGGGAAATGTGGTGATCCTTGTAAGAAAGAGATACGTCGAAATGTGCTATAGCATCTTGGATGATTCAATAAATTATGAAATTCTCAAAGAAGATCCAACAAGCAAATTTAAAACTGAACTCTTCAAAATTTTGAAAGAGGCTAAACAAGAAAATTTTATTGATGAACATGAATACAAATTCATGGCGGTGAAAAGACCACAGACCCCTGTGTTTTATGCCCTTCCTAAAATACATAAGGGTACCCATCCCCTTAAAGGGCACCCTATTGTGTCTGGTATTGCGGATCTGACAAAGAACGTGGGGATCTATATTGACAAAGGAAATTTTGAACAAAAGAAATTTTGTAGAAACTTTACCTTCATATACAAGCGACACAATGGATCTTCTTGCCAAGATTGATGATTTACCCATCTGAGAAAATGACATTCCGTATAATATAGATGTGGAAGCACTATATTCCTCAATTCCCCATGATATGGGCATTACAGCAGTACGCCACTTCCTTAACACCAGGGGGACACAATTCAGGGCTCATAGCGCGCTCACATTGAGACTGCTAGAGTTCGTTCTAACAAGGAATTATTTCCTATTTAATGGCCGTATATACCACCAGCCCAGGGGCACTGCCATGGGCAACTCGTGTGCACCTACGTGCGCCAACCTTTTCCTAGGCTAGTGGGAAGAAACTTTGATTTTCAATGATGAGCGACACTCATTGATCCTACCGGTCTCTATGTGGGCGCGCTATATTGACTACATTTTTGTTTTGTGGATAGGATCGACTGATCAATTTCAAAAATACGTAGAAAACCTTAATCAGAATACTGTGGGTTTGAAATTCACCTTGGAACACACCCTTATACTCTCCCTTTTTTTGATGTCTCAATATCTATTGAGGGTAATGACAAATTAAAAACAACTAAATACAGAAAACCTACCTCTACAAATAGCCTTTTGAGGTGGGAAAGCTGCCATCCAATTCCCATCAAAAGAGGCATACCTAAAGGACAGTACCCCCGCCTTAGGAGAAATTGTTCAAACATGCAAGAGTTCAAAAAGAAAGCCAAAGATTTGGAATCTATATTCCTAGAACGAGGGTATCCATCGAAAATCTTGAGCGAGGCATACAAATATGCGTGCACGCAAAATAGAGAAGCATTACTTATCCAAAAAAAACGAGAAATCACAAATCCCCCTATACGCTTCATAGGAACTTTTGACATGGCAGACAAAATGGTCAAAGAGGTCCTGAGTAAACATTGGAGCATCCTCCAAATGGATAATGATATAAGAGAAGTTCTGACCCCCAAGGCACAAATAACATACAGAAGGGGTATAGGAGATCGAGTTACGCGTAGTCATCTAACGACTCTTAAAAAACAGGGATGTTGGTTAGACAGGAAGATCAATGGTTGTTTTAGATGCGGACATTGTAAAGCAAGCATGTCGGTACAAATAGAAAAAACATTTGTAAGCGCGCATACAGGGATCATTTACCCTATAAAATATTTTATTAACTGTAGTTCGAAATACGTTATTTATAAAATTACTTGTCCCTGCCCCCTGGACTATGTTGGCAAAACGACCAGAGAGTGGAGGAAAAGAATCCTCGAACACCTGGGCGATGTTGCAAACAAGAGGGATAAACCTGTATCCCGCCATGTTCACTTGGAAAATGGGGGAGATCCGAAGTGCCTAAAATTCACCGCTATAGAATCATTACAACCGTCAATCAGGGGAGGTGACATTGACAGGATATTACTACAGAAAGAATCCAGATGGATTTTTCGAATGGGATCAATAGCGGCAAACGGATGAAATAAACAATTGGATTATACATGTTTCATCTGAAATAAAATAAAAAATGCTCCTTCCTTGCATTCAAAAATCGTAACTTGTTTGATATATTATGTCTAGCTTTGCCATTAAATGTCCTAAATACGACAATTACAGTATCATAATAATTCCTTTTAGGAAATAAGCAAAAGTCCTAAAACCTGTGCTCCAATAGCATCACCATAAGTGGAGGGTGGAGGAAGGGGATTTCCATAAATGTCCATATGGCCCTTATTTTTTTTCTCCATCACTATAATTTTTTCCCATCCTTCATTCATCGTCTCTATATGTACTCTGACACCGCACCAAACAGGTCGGGACACTCGTCCTTACTCTGTACTTACCCGCTGGGGACATCGCAAGGCTAGTAGTCACGGGCACTGATGCGTTGGACGATTCAGCGAGGAATAATGTACGCCACGACCAATGATTGGATGTCGCGTCATTAATTAGGGGCGGTAATGTCCGTCACCTAGGGAACATGTGCTTACAATATAGGCGCTTAAGAGAATGCCATTAAAAACACAAAAAAGGCCATACTCTCAAATTGAGCAGATATAAGTCCAGCAGGACACAGACGGGTCAAAAATGCCGTCTCACACACTGCACTCACTCCCTATGTACAACTCATAGTTTTGACCCCTATGCACTCCTGCCCCTTATATTCTGTATACATTATTATCACTTGTGTACTACACATTTATATCCATGCCCCAGACACCACTCCCCTCAAGGCTAGTGGGAGTGGCTGTTAATATTTACCACACCTGAGCACTCTCCTTCAGTAGCATTTTCTGACCCGTCTGCGTCCTGCTGGGCTTATACCTGCCCAATTTGTGAGTATGGCCTTTTTTGTGTTTTTAATCTTATTCTATGTTCCACTTTTTTCTGTGGTGTAGCTAGAGAGAATGCCATTTGTTGTGGATTCATCTTCCCTGTATCTTTGATTCTTAGAGGAGGGATATCAGCGCATTTCGCGATGATGGATGAAGGCGATGCTTCAGGTAAGGTGGGTGCGTGCAGCACTGACATACCAGGTTGGTCATGTCGGTGCATCTCACTCCGGGAGGTTAGCGAATCATTGCCTTCCTAGCTGCACACATCCATAAACGTCATGGGTGTTTCAACAGGAAGGATGGGCGGAGTAGCTGGATATAAAAGGACAGGGAATTCTCCCTGTCTCTGACGTCAGATGCCGGAAAGAGGCGCCGGCTTTTGAAACATGGGCAACGTGGGTAACTGATCTCTTGCCACTGCGGGAAGTTCCCACCCCTCTAACTAAAACAACAGCTACCAGTAATCTTTGCCAGCACCGAAGAAACTTGGGTAAAACTTGGGTAGTAGAGTGGTTATTTCCTAACATTTATAGTGAGTCCCCTTTTAATAGTGTTTGGATTGGATATTCTATACCTGCCATCTATATACATGTATTTTAGGACATACAACACATTGACCTCAGCTTTATTTTTGTCAGGTCTGACATGGGAGATTAGGGCTGGATCTTGTGTATTTGTGGATTTGGGGTGAGTGGTCAGATGAAACCGTCTCACGTCACCGTCCACGATGGTCCTCTTTATACTCCAGAGTCCTGGTTCTTTTCGCTCTTGGAGATGGTGAAGCTTTTCCGGGTAATTGTTATAGATAAACTCTAAGAAAAGAAACACATATCCACATTATAAACCCCATGATTGTAGAGATGAATAATAATGTTATTACGAGGTCTGGTATACGAGGTGATAATGAGGTGACGTCTACTGACCTGCATATTCTGATAGTAGCTCAATACATTCACCAGAATAAGGACCAACGTCGACCACTCTATGATCTTTGCTGTCAATTCACTGATCTGCGATAAAATATCAAAATTAATATAGAAAAAATTGCGCAAAACAAGAACTTTCCGCTCCGACTGAGGTTTGGCTGCATTCATGTTTATTACATGGAGTCATGTGACTGACGGCGATGCCAAAACAGACCTGACTCATTGTCATATGACACCATATCCATTACATTGCGGACGTCACGATCACCATGGTGCAGAGAATAAGCACAAAGATTATGGGTCCAATTGTTTTCCTATAGAACGGCTTCTAGGGGTACAAATAAAATCTATCCAATGATCCAGAATTTTTGATAATCTCATTAATGCAGAATTAAAGGAATTTTACATCCACTGGTTTGTATCAGCGGCTCAGCATGTCAATAACTTGATATTATGTATGCGATATACTGTTCATATCTTTACACATTGATCTCCAGCACACAGGTGGGTGTATACGGATACCGTACCTTCCAATGACTGGTAATTTATTATATAGGAAAATAAAGTTTATTATGTTTATTAAGTGTCTTATAGAATTTAATACACTTTTATGTAAGATAAATGTTAATATAATATATATATTACAATGACAGTACCGCTGCTTTCTATTCAGTATCTTCCTGCGAGAAGCTGAACAATGTTACCAGATGACGCTGTGTTACACCAGCATGTCGCCATCTGACGGCAGAGATCAGAAAATGAAGGGAAATGATCACCTCAGAATCTGATGTTTTATAAATGTGAACCAAGAATCTGATGTTTTCTACATGTGAACCTAAAGACAAGGACGGTTGGATTCCATTCAAATATTATTTAAGAAAGGATACATGAAACCACTAAGGTCACGGCCATTATGCAGGACGCCAGTCTGAAATGGCTGATGACTCTTTGGCTTTTGGGCACTTTGTAGAGGAGCATGGACTGCCAAAGGTTGTAAAGGCTGCCAAACCCAAATGCAATGAAAGCATTAATCCGGTGAGTCATTGGATAATAGTAGGTCTAGAAAACAAGCAGACAGAGGTTAGAGCAAATCTTATGGAACTAATCACTAATTTACCCTCAGAACTTCCCAATAAATCCTAAATAACGTGTTCTGATATAATAACCCCGGAAACATAATGAATATAGAGGGGGGTCTCCTGCTTGGGATTCCTCTCTATTAGATGGAGCAGAAAGCAGCTAACAGAAAATGGTGTCTGCTCTGGGGGGACTGAGGACACACATCTCTGATGGGGCTGAACCGCATAAGGGGAGCGCCACGGACAGCAGGGAATAGGAGTAGGTGGTTACATAAGTGAAAAAATGCCCAGGAGCGTGATTGGGCTAAGGTGCTAAAGGAGAAGTGGCATAACGGATATAGGGTAGAGCTCAATGGCAGAGCCCCCTCTTTACCTTCTGCGGCAGCGTGAAGTAACACCTAGTAGTTGCACTCCGTGTGGTGAAAATTTTTATTTTATTTTCTTTCCAGCATAGCTGATGAGCTCTTACAACAAGTGGCCCAGCAGGTGGTAGTCGAAGGCACCACCCGGCTGGAGGACCTATTGAGACAGAAAGATGGTGAAGCTGTTGCAACGGGCCCTGGACCTGCGGCTTGAGAGACCAGGGGTAGGCCCCACCCTCCTGTTAGATTAAGCCCAAGTCCCCTTCCCAGGACTGCCCCTCAGCAGGGGCTGCTCTCCCCGTCAACATGGGCTGCTCTCACCGTCAGCATGAGGAGGCACACCGGTCGGGCCCGGCCTGTCTCGCCTTCTACATCCTCTGGGGAGGTGGTTCCCCCTTCCCCTGTCAGTGAGTCCAGCATCCCTCCCCATGCTGCATGCCTCTCCCCTACTCACCCGGGTAACGAGTGTAGTGCCGCTGATTGTTGTCAGCCGGGCGGCGCATGGAGGGCCAGGAAAAGGAGATGCCACAGGGGAGCTGCAACAAGGGCACTGCATGTCTCAGCCCCCTATCAGAGGACTGGAGAGGAAGAAGCCCGGAATCAGCCAAGGCTGCAGATTTATCAACAACCGTATTCTTTATTGAATGTACTGTCCGGTTCTGGCCTGAAGCAGAGGGGTCCGAGCAACAAAAATGTAGCCATCACGGCTGTCCCAACGCATGATGACCATCCAATTGACAGGAGGATATTTTGAATCAAGGCCTGACGATCCCCAAAGGCTTCAGCATGGAGCATGATGAACTTATAATGTAGAAACGTCAGACCCAGAACTGATAAAGAGAAAATGAGCCAAATTAATCCTCTACCACGTGTAAAACAAACTAATAACATCGATGAAGCGCGGACCAAGCACTAAACCCAACAAGAAACCTTCAATAACGGACGGGAACATTTATCTGCATCGTCTAATCCGGACAATTATTATCAGTTGAAATTAACAAAATGTTATTTTTTTTTTTTAGAAAATTCTGATTACTACTGCAGGCTGAGATGGGGGCAGGGTGCGACTGATGCCAAGTCTGAGTCATCTCTGACAGTCTGGTTGCTAGGGATACACTACCTAACAACCACAGTCTTGTCCAGCAATGAGTCCCTAGCAACCGGCCTGCATCTCTCACTGACGTAGTAATCACATTTTTGTAAAAAATAAATGTAGGTTTGACCCCAGAGTAATATAATCAGATATAAGACTTTTTATAATAACCCGCCATCCCCCAGAAGTAAGAGCATATTATAATCACTTCCGTGATATTTACTTACAGGCAATGGCCATTCCTATGAATCCTATTCTAAACAGGATATTTTCGGGAAAATAATTTCCCGTTTCACTATAAAACAAAAATTGAAAACGCTCAATGTTAAATAATATAGAAAAATTGTCAGAATTGTTTCATCTTAATAATCAGCAGTCAGATAATAATCTATAGGACTGAGGCGATGCGTTTCTCTGTCCTCTTGCGGCCCCTCTGGGTAATGGAAGCCATTTTGTAAGTGACCCTATTTTGGAAAATACACCCCTCAAGGAATTTTTCTAGGGGTATAGCTAGCATTTTAACACAGTTTTTTTGCTAAATTTATTTGAATTAGTCTGAGAAAATGAAAATCTACATTCTTTTTGAAAAAACCTAGAATTTTCTAATTTTGGCAAGGAATAAAAGGAGAAAAAGTTCATCAGCATTTGTAAAGCAATTTCTCCTGATCACGGAAATACCCCATATGTGGTAATAAACTGCTGTTTGGACCCACGGCAGGGCACAGAAGGAAAGGAGCGCCATTTGGAGCACAGATTTTGTTGGAATGCTTTTAGGCCGCCATTGTGAAAGAAATTAACTAATTCCACCATTTTGTCTTCTATTCTATACTTCCATTTTAACTTCAATATAAGAGTAATATGTTGAGAGAATGTATTTCTGTTTTTGCTGTGTTAAGGAATTGAATCAGCAAGAATAAAGGGAAAATTGATGACTCAAGACCCACCCTCCTTACAGAATACAGAAGATGATAAGGACTTACCATTCAATGACTTGATAGGAAAATATTGCAATACTAAGAAAATATTGTGAATGTAATTTGTTTTGTGCAAAATCAAGAGAAACTATTATAGCTGATGTAGTAAAAGTTGTCTAAAAAAACTGCATATAAACCCACTCATAATGTATGTAAAATGCCGTCTGCCATCACTTGCTGAGTGACATCATTATGACACTGCTGTGAAACCTCCTCTTGAGGAAATAAATATGAATGAATCTGGAGCAACTGTTTGACTTTGAATTATCCACAACACCATATTGCATTTGCAGAGCCCCTGAGGTATCAATACAGTGGAAACCCAACCAAAAATGATGCCATTTTGGAATCTATACGCATAAAAGAAAGGAATTAATCTAGTGGCCTAGTAAACTTGTCCCCACTGGTGTTTGTTAGAAATGGTCCATGAAAAATGAAAAATCTAATTATCTCCATTTTTTTTCTCCTAAGGTGTAATAGGAGAAATAGTACAGCAAAAGTTTGTACACAATTTCTACCGAGTACGGCAACACCCCATATGTGGATGTAAACTGGTGTTTAGGCACACGGTTGGGCTCAGGAAATAAAGAGAACTATGCAATATTTCAGGCCCACTATGGTGGTATTTATCATGTTGTGCCGTGATTACAGACGATTTGAGGTGTCAAGATATTATAAACCCCACAGAAGTAACCCAATTTTTGAAGCTACACCCCTCAAGAAATTTACCTGGGGGAATAATGAGAATTGTGACCATGTGACGGACACCTCTCATGGTATTCATCTAGGGGATTAGTAAGAATTATTAGTTGTGAAGTTGGCAGCCTGAAAATCCCGCACTGGAGGGAGGTGGAATGGCAGGTCCCACTGCCAACCCACCCACCATTCCATAAAATGCAGCCCAGAAAATACATTTATTAACCCCTTAAGGACGCAGCCTAGTTTGGGCCTTAAGGCTCAGAGCCCATTTTTCAAATCTGACATATTTCACTTTATGTGGTAATAACGTCGGAATGCTTAAACCTATCCAAGCGATTCTGAGATTGTTTTCTCGTGACACTTTGGGCTTCATGTTCGTGGTAAAATTTGGTCGATATATTCAGTCTTTATTTGTGAAAAATTGCAATATTTAGAGAAAATTTACAAAAAATAGCATTTTTTAGAATTTAAATGCATCTGCTTGAAAAACAGACGGTTATACCACCCAAAATAGTTACTAGTTCACATTTCCCATATGTCTACTTTAGATTGGCATAGTTTTTTGAACATTATTTTATTTTTCTTGGACGTTACAAGGTTTAGAACATAAACAGCAATTTCTCATATTCTTAAGAAAATTTCAAAAGCCTTTTTTTGAAGGTGCCAGTTCAGTTCTGAAGTGGATTTGAGGGGCCTATGTATTAGAAACCCCCATAAAACACCCCATTTTAAAAACTAGACCCCTCAAAGTATTCAAAACAGCATATAGAAAGTTTTTTAACCCTTCAGGCATTTCACAGGAATTAAAGCAAAGTGGAAATGAAATTTGCAAATTTCATTTTTTCTGCTGAATTTCAATTTTATTCAATTTTTTATTAGTAACAGAGAAGGTTTTACCAGAGAAACACTACTAAATATGTATTGTCCAGATTCTGCAGTTTTTAGAAATGTCCCACATGTGGCCCTACTGCGCTCGTGGACTAAAACACAAGCCCTAGAAGCAAAGAAGCACCTAGTGCATTTTGAGGCCTCTTTTTTATTAGAATATATTTTAGGCAGCATGCCAGGTTTGAAGAGGCGTTGAGGTATCAAAACAATGGAAACCCACCAGAAGTGACCCCATTTTGGAAATTACACCCCTCAAGGAATTCATTTATGGTTTTTGTTATCATTTTGACCGCACAGTTTTTTCACAGCACCTATTTGAATTGGGCTGTGAAATGAAAAAAATGATATTTTTTCCAATAAAATGTCATTTTTGATCAAATTTTCTTATTTTCACAGGGAACAACATACCCCATTTTGTTGCCCAATTTGTCCTTAGTGCGGCAATACCCCATTTGTGGTGATAAACTGCCGTTTGGGCCCATGGGAGGGCTCAGAAGGAAAGGAGCGCTATGTGTTTGTTGGAGTCCAGATTTTGCTGGATTGGTTTTCGGGTGCCATGTCGCATTTGCAGAGCCCCAGAGGTATCAAAGCAATGGAAACCCACCCGAAGTGACCCCATTTTGGAAACTACACCCCTCAAGGAATTCATTTATGGTTTTTGTTATCATTTTGACCGCACAGGTTTTTCACAGCACCTATTTGAATTGGGCTGTGAAATGAAAAAAATTATTTTTTTTCCAATAAGATGTCATTTTTGATCAAAATTTCTTATTTTCACAGGGAACAACATACCCCATTTTGTTGCCCAATTTGTCCTTAGTGCGGCAATACCCCATTTGTGGTGATAAACTGCCGTTTGGGCCCATGGGAGGGCTCAGACGGAAAGGAGCGCTATGTGTTTGTTGGAGTCCAGATTTTGCTGGATTGGTTTTCGGGTGCCATGTTGCATTTGCAGAGCCCCAGAGGTATCAAAGCAATGGAAACCCACCAGAAGTGACCCCATTTTGGAAACTACACCCCTCAAGGAATTCATTTATGGTTTTTGTTATCATTTTGACCGCACAGTTTTTTCACAGCACCTATTTGAATTGGGCTGTGAAATGAAAAAAATGATATTTTTTCCAATAAGATGTCATTTTTGATCAAAATTTCTTATTTTCACAAGGAACAACATACCCCATTTTGTTGCCCAATTTGTCCTTAGTGCGGCAATACCCCATTTGTGGTGATAAACTGCCCTTTGGGCCCATGGGAGGGCTCAGAAGGAAAGGACCACCATTTGGCCTACTGGAGCTTTTCTGGTGCTAAGTCATGTGTGCAGAAGCCCCTGAGGTACCAGTACAGTTGAAACCCCCGAGAAGTGACCCCATTTTAAAAACTACACCCCTTAAGACATTCATCTAGAGGTGTAGTGAGCATTTTGACCCCACAGGTACTGTGTAAAAGATAATGCGCAGCAGATGGTGCAGTGTGAGATTTGCAATTTTATATATGTATATGCCATTTCAGTGTCCAATATAGTGTGCCCAGCATGCGCCACCGGAGATATACACCCCTTAAATTGTAATGTGGGTTCTCCTGGGTACGACAATACCCTACATGTGGCTGTTATCAGCTGCCTGGGCATACGGCAGGGCTCAGAAGGGAAAGATGAGGGGGGTAAGCTGTGCGGAGTGCATCAGGGTAAATTAAAAATCAAGGGATGTATGATACATTTTAAAACAATCTTTTATACAGAGCCCTGGTTTTTCGGGACACGTGTCACATTGGTATATTGTGTTCTTCCTTATCCCCCTCTTATAGCAGACTCTGCACCTCTTTTGACTCTTTTGACCTTCTCCTGGAAAGTGTTGCCCTGGTACGATGCGTGTGGCCTCGCTTCCAGAAGTACTGGGTGCCCCCCCTTCCTGGTCCCTAAAGATTAGATCTTGAAATTCCAGGAAAGTTCCCCTCTGGCCTGCACATCGACGTAGCACATACGCATTGTACAAAGCCATCTGTATGATGTGCCCGGCCAGCTTCTTATACTACACCGCATGGCGCTGTAGGGCTTCAGGACTTGATTTGACAAGTCCATCCCTCCCATGTACCTATTGTAGTCCAGGATGCAGTCTGGTTTGGGGGTGGCCTTTCCTTCATATATCCTAAACCTGTAGGTACACCCTGATGCACTCTCACAGCTTATACATCTTCACGCCATACCTTGCCCTCTTACCCGGCAGGTACTGGCGGAATTGAACCCTCCCTTTAAAATGTACCAGGGACTCATCAATAGAAAAACACTTCTCGGGGGTGTATGCTTGGGAAAACCGGGCACTGGAACGGTCTAATAGGGGTCTCCGTTTATACAAACGGTCAAAACTGGGGTCATCTCGGAGTGGGCACGGCTCATTATCAGTATAATGTAAGAAGCAAAGTATTGCCTCATTTATTTATTTTTTTAGGTTCCAGTTCATTTCTGAAGTTGCTTTGAGGGGCCCATATATTAGAAACCCCTATCAAACACCCCATTTTAGAAACTAGACCCCTCAAAGTATTCACAACAGCATTTAGAAAGTTTATGAACCCTTTAGGTGTTTCACAGAAATTTAGAGCAAAGTAGAGGTGAAATTTACTCTTTTTATACCATTTTTTTTATAACACAAAAGGATTTATCAGAGAAACGCAACTCAATATTTATTGCCCAGATTCTGCAGTTTAGAGAAATATCCCACATGTGGCTCTCGGGCGGTAATGGACTGAAGCACCGGCCTCCGAAGCAAAGGAGCACCTAGCGGATTTTGAGCCCTCTTTTTTATTAGGCACCATGTCCGGTTTGAAGAGGTCTTGTGGTGCCAAAACATTGGAAACCCCCCAAAAGTGACCCCAATTTGGAAACTAGACCCCTTGAGGAATCCATTGTAGTTTTCTTGGGGTGCATGCGGCTTTTTGATCAGTTTTTATTCCATTTTTAGGTGGCGTGGTGACTAATAAACAGCAATTCTACTATTGTTTTTGTATACTTTTTTTTTTACAGCGTTCACCGTGCGCTATAAATGACATATTCACTTTATTCTGCGGGGCGATACGATCACGGCGATACCAGATGTTTATAGTTTTTTTTTATGTCTTATGGCGTTTGCACAATAAAATACGTTTTGTAAACAATCATTCACTTTTTGTGTTGCCTTATTCTAAGAGCCATAACGGTTTTATTTTTCAATCAATAAAGCCGTGCGAGGACTTATTTTTTGCGTAACGAACTGTATTTTCCATCAGTACCATTTTTAGGTACATGCGACTTTTTGATCTCTTTTTATTCCATTTTTTGGGAGGTGAAGTGACCCCACAATTGTGATTGTGGTACGGTTTATTAATATTTTTTTTTACGGCGTTCACCGTGCGGGATAAATAACAAAATAATTTTGTAGCTCAGGCCGTTACGGACGCGGCGATACCAATTATGTATAGTTTATTTGTTTGTTTATATATTTTTATTAATAATAAAGGACTGATAAGGGAAAAAGTGGGACTTTTACTTTTATTACTTTTAAAACTTTTATTTTCTTATTTTTACACATCTTTTTTTAACTTTTTTTTTACTTTATTACTTTGTCCCACTAGGGGACATGAGGGCAGGAGGCTCTGATCGCTATTCTAATACACTGCACTACATGCGTAGTGCAGTGTATTAGAACTGTCAGCTACTCACTGACAGCAAGCATAGTGGGTCCTGACGTTGTCAGGACCCACTAGGCTTCCGTCTATGGCATAGCCGGACGCCATTGTTTGGTGTCCGGTTGCCATAGTCACCATCGCCGGCCGCTATCGCGTAGCAGGCCGGCGATGGCAGCTTAACCCCTAAAAAGCCGCGATCTCTATAGAACGCGGCTTTTAAGGGGTTAATCAGCGGGGACACAGCGATCGGTCCCCGCTGTAGGAGCTGTGACAGCTGCTGAACAAGACAGCAGTGTCACAGCTCCTGTATGTGTCGGGAGGACGGCCGAAACGGCCGTTACTCCCGAGACGTAGTATTACGGCATGGAGCGCGAACGATACAGCTGCCATGACGTAATAGTACGTCAAGGAGCGGGAAGGGGTTAAAAACTTCTTCAATTCCCTACACTCCCTCCATTACCATTCCAGCTGCCTACAGGGCATAGTGTATTGGGTATAGGGAGAATATTTCGTTTATTTTGGGTTTTTACTAATATTACAATGAGCTAAAGGACTTGTCAATGAAAAAAACATGTTATGGCCAATATGGAAGACTGAAGGTGGATGAAGAATTAAAAAAAAAGAAAATTAAAAGTCTAAAGAAGTGTCGTAAATTTGTAAACACTGGAGAGACAATCTGAGGTTTTATGGGGGACGTTTCGCACATATATCGCGTGTCCCTCCTGTCGCCTTGTATTGAGCACACGTGACATCTTTTCTGGGGCCTCTGTTTTTTTTTCAGTGGGGGTGGGGGGCTTCTGTCATGAAATGTTGGCCGGGTACAATCCTGCTGACATTGCTACTAGATGTACTGCCCTCCGCTTCCTGGTCAGTAAATTACAGGGATTTGATTACCCTTTGCTGAAATTGGAGGAACGTGATATCTAGACTGTATAGGTTTCTTAACCCCTCCATACATTACGGCATTTCTAAATGGGGCTTGGCCAGGTGGGCAGCGGATGACTCGTCATTAACCTCCTCAGTTATACTTCAAGCCACAACTCTTGCGTACAAATTCCTGCCCTCGGCAAGGTATATCGAAATGTGGCTCAAGGTGACCCACAGAGTATACCTTACTCCTCAGAGGGGACACAGGATGGGTATATATGAGTCCTCCACTTGTTTTAAATGCGGTCAGTCGGAAGCTAATTTGTACCACTGCCTGTGGGCATGCCCTCAAATACAGGAATTCTGGAAAAGGATTAGAGAATTTGTTATGAATAATATGACTGGACAGTTCTCCTTGACTTCACAATTGGCTATACTGGGACATGTGGACGCAGAAACACAGGATCACACTAGGCACTTTACACTTAATAGCGGCAGCAGGCCGGAAGGCTATATTACAGGTCTGGAATCACACTCAGGCCCCGCATCTTCACATTTTCTTAGATAAATTATCTTTTATGGTGAAGATGGATTGGGTGGAGGCTTCTCACCGGAAGGAGAAAAGGGTTACAAACATTTTTTCAGATATGGGGGGGGGGTTTCATATCTTTATTGCCTCAGCGAGTTAAAGACCAACTCCGTACATGCTTCCAACCCACGTCATGGTATCAGAAATAGAGCCTAATGTGTGTTACTCCGCTGTGAGACTGTCATCTATGATTATGGAGCGGGGGAGGAGGGGGCTAACATGTAGTAAGGCACAAGTGACGGATGACTCAGAATTCTGACTGGGGAGAGGGGGACACCACTTGGTAATTTGAGAGGCGGCTGACAAAGTAGGCTTTTATTTTTCTTTATTGATTATTTTCTGATAATATATGTTTGTTTTCCTTTCTTACTGGATTGTTGGCTGTGGCCCACATCGCTGTCTTGCTGTTGGGCAGTTCGAGCTTCATACATATCTCTATTCTGATACGAGATGGGATCTCCATCTGATCATTGGTGCGCGTTCTGCTTAATGGCACAGACAGTGTCCTGTTTGATTGTTCCCACTTGACCGGCCTGCATGCTGGTACATGCTCTTCAGGTGTATTGGATTGCTTGTCACAACAGTCTGTGGATTGTTTTGTTGGAAATTAATAAAAACAATTTGGGAAAAAAAAAAGAAATCTGCACAAAACAAAGGCTTTGTATAGTGCAATTTGTGTCAGGTGGACAGACACATTCTTATTCTATACCCTTGTTTTGCGCATGGCGCTGTGTGGCTTGATGACTTGATCCGAAATATGAACGCCCCCCATAAATTTATTGTTCACACAAGGGTTTGAGGGATTGGGTGGTGGATCCGCATACAGGGACAAGGCTCCGGCTGCCATTAGTAATGGTGGTCAGGATCAGGACGTCTCCTCTGTCTCTGTATCTGAGGAGCAGCAGATCTTCTCTGCAGACGGCCCTGCTCTCTCCCACCCTTAACGACTGTCCTAGCAGAGTTTTGGGGAGACCTTTATATTTTTTTCGGATTGTGCCGCAGGCCAATGTTGATCGGGAGGCAAGGACTTTAACCCATCGGGACACTATAGTATAAATTATCTATATATAAATGGTACAATTCGCCAAGCAGCAGATGCACAAGGTCCAACACAAATCATCCCGTGACTATTGCAGTATTTGTAGCTTTCAACAGCACTCGACATTGTGGGAGAATAAGACTGGTTATTACTTGGGATAAACAGCAACCAACATCATTAACATCATTAGATTGTTGTGAGAACGTTTTCATTTTTTCATCGGCGGAGCTGTGTGAGGGCTTGTTCTTTGCAGGACGAGCCATAGTTTATATTGGCACCATTTTTGGATACGTGCAACTTTTTATTCCAATATTTATAGGGAAAAGTGACCAAAAAACTGGAATTCTGGTATAGATTTTTACGTTGTTCACCGCGTGGAATAAATGACATATTTTCATAGTTCAGGCCGTCACGGACGCGGCGACACCAAATACGTATGGTTTATTATTATTTTTCAATAATAAAAGACTTGATAAGGGAACAGGACGATTGTATTTTATTTTATTACTTGAAACTTTTATTATGTTTTAAAACTTTTTTTTTACACATTTTTTTAAGTCCCACCAGGAGACTAGAAGGTCCAAATGTCAGATTTTTTTTTTCTCTAATACATTGCACTACCTTTATAGTGCAATGTATTATATCTGTCAGTCATTCAGTGACAGCAAGCCGATTAGAGCGGGTCCTGGAAGGCTTCCATGCTAGGTAGACCAGGAGGCCAGTATTAGGCAATTTCATAGCTGGGGTTCTGATGAGCTGCAAACACCTTAAACGCAGCAATCACTTTTGACCGCTGCATTAAAAGAGTTAATGGCGGGGATCTAAGCTGTTTTCGGTCCTCGCCATTACAGTCAGATGTCAGCTGCTGAGTCAGTGCCTCACATTTGGCGTATGGCTACGGCAAAACGTGGGAAGGGGTTAATGTCCTCCCTGACTGACCTCAGTTGTGCCCCCCCCCCCGCCCACCAGCATTGCATTGTGAATCTCCTGCAGATCTTTTTCTATGTTGTGTCTCATTTTATACCGTTTCCTCAGCAGAAATAAGCTGCTGTTCAGACTGGAGCTGTCGTGCAGCTTTTGCAGTGCTGTCATGTCTGATCGGGATACGTTGCTCGAATCAATGGCCTCGTACCTGTGGCGTCAAATTTAGACCTGAGGAGGCTGTAAAATCAGGCACTTGGGGCTATAATTATCTGCAGCTACCCGTGATAATCCGGGCATAGCAGGACCTGCGACTCATCCGCGCTGACGGGGGGTTCAGAGTCAGTTTCTCTAGATACAGATTCAGAGTCAGTTTCTGACAGGTGATGACAGGTCTGATGACAGGCGATCACAGGTCTGATGACAGGTCTGATGACAGGCGATGACAGGTCTGATGACAGATGATGACAGGTCTGATGACAGGCAATGACAGGTCTAATGAGAGGCGATGACGGGTCTGATGACAGGCGATGACAGGTCTGATGACAGGTCTGATGACAGGTCTGATGACAGGCGATGACAGGTCTGATGACAGGCGATGACAGGTCTGATGACCGTTGTTGTTTTTTTAAATATTTCAACTGAACAATAGGAGCGGAGCGTCCACCAGTGACCCTGCTGTATTTAAAAGTGTGGAAACCCTACCTACCTACCAAATTCTAAATGAGAGGTGTCATTGCTACCTAACCAGGACCTCGGGCAGTGGGCAATCTAGGGGTATACAGTATAATAACCTTATGGTGGTCCCTGTCTATTTATCTGGTCCCAGTCCTGATAATTGCTCTCTGGTCCCTGTAGTAATGGCCCCCACACGTCCTCTCTGGATAGTGACATTTCCACTTTATCCTTCCATTGCCGGTGATTGTCAGGGCTCAGTTTGGCCGCTGTCAGTGTCAGCTCTGAGCTGCCGCCATCTTCCTTTATATGTCTCCTGTATTCAGGAGGTGAGACCTCGGGGTGATTCCTGCCATCAGTCGGGTCACTGAGCTGTTCTGCTCCTCGTCTGGGCCCAGAACCTGTTGCAGTATTTGCAGCTTTCAGCAGCAGTCAGACATTGTGGGAGAATAAGACTGGGACAGACAGCAACCGACATCAGTAACAACATCAAGATGGAGAATACCAGAGATAACACATCATCACCAGAGGAGCTGCACAGGGATAACAACTAATAGTTACCACAGCGCCACCTACTGTCAGTGAGAGATAGTTCCTCCAGCATTGAGCTGCAGATGTTGTAATATTCCAGCACTGACTCCTAGGAAGGGGGGGGCGTTCAGGGGATCAAGTTTAGAGTCGTTTCCCTCATACACCCTGAAGTGATGGGTATACCCGGGGCACTCCCACAGATTTTATATCATTTAACCCCTTAATGACCAGCCTATTTTAGACCTTAGTGACCAAGCCATTTTTTACGTTTTTCCATCGTCTCATTCAAAGAGCTATAGCCTTTTCATTTTTGCGTCGACATAGCTGTATAACGTCTTGTTCTTTGCGGGACAAGTTGTAATTTTTAATAGCACCATTTTGGGGTACATAGAATTAATGTTTAACTTTTATTAACTTTTTTTGGGGGGGGGATAGAAAAAAAACAGCAATTTGACCACACTTTTTGAGTCCTAAATTTACGCCATTTACCGTGTGGTATAAATAACACAATAACTTTATTCAGCGGGTTGTTGCGATTGCAACGATACCAAATTTGTATAGTTTTTGTATGTTTTACTACTTTTAGACAGTGAAAACGCTTTTTTTTTTCGCCGATGCAATTGTATGAGGGCTTTTTTTTTACGCGACAACTTGTAGTTTTTATCGGTACCATTTTGGAGTAGATGCGACTGTTTGATCACTTTTTATCAAATTTTTTTAAGGCTGGATTCAAAGAAAAAAGCAATTTTTGCAAGTTTTTTTATTTTAGTTTTTGTGTCGTTCACCGTGCGGGTTAAATGATGTAATAACTTTATAGTCGTGGTCGTTACGGACGCGGCGATATCAAATATGTGTAACTTTTTTACTTTATTTTGCTTGTTAATAATAAAGCAGTTTGTAAGGGGGAAAAGTTGGGTTTTTCATTTTTTTTTTTTACTTTTTTTTAAACTTTTTTTTTACTTTTTACTTGTCCCACTAGGGGACCCTACTATGTGATTATCCGATCGCATTTATAATACACTGCAATCCTTCTGTATTGCAGTGTATTATGCCTGTCCGTGTAAAACGTACAGGCATATGCTAGGTCATGCCAGAGGCATGATCCAGCAGGCATTCACTACAGGCAGACCTGGGGGCCTTTATTAGGAGACACAGACACTCGGCGATCTTATCGGTGTCGGTGGGATGAGAGGGAGCTCCCTCCTTCTTTCCAAAACCACTCATATGCGGTGCACGCTATTTAGCACCGCATCTAAGGGGTTAAACGGGTGAGATCGATACTAATATCGATCTCATCCGGTCGAGCAGGGACACCCCCAGCCCTCAGCTACCGCTGGCAGCTGAGAGAAGGGAGATTTGACAGATCCCTGCTCTGTTTACTTATTCCGATGCAGCGATGTAAAAAGTCTATGGCATCGGAATAAGGCCCGTTAGTGACCGACGTAAAAAGTCTATGGGCCGGTGACTAATGGGTTAATAACGTACCGGCCCTTTTGTTTGGAAGGTGCTGCCTAAACCTGAGCCTTCCCTTAAAACAGACAAGGGATTCATCCACCGCCATATTCTGTATAGGGATATCATTTTGGGAACATGTTTGATAATAATGGTCAATTATTGGCCTTATTTTGAAAGACAAAACGGTCATAATTTGGGGCATCTGGGGGGGGGGGGGGGCAGCGACTGTTATCACTAAAATGCAGGAATTTAATTATCGCCTCAAAGCATGTCCTGCTCATTATTGTGCGGTGGAGATGGGGGGGGCTATATAATATATCAGAGGACCAGTCATCTCTAATAGGGGGCTTTTTATAATGACAAAACTTAAAAACATGGCCCAGAATGTATGCAGCTCTGCTGTATTTGTTGGAGTACAATTTCGGCCTCTGGCATAGTAGGGGGTCAGGGTTTTGGGAGATAAACTGAGCAGCATAGATGTTCGTCTGCTCAACCAATAAATTTATTAGGGAGTCAAAAAAAAAAGGGGAAAAAAATCAATGGCCTCGAACCTGTGGTGTCAAATTTATACCTGAGGAGGCTGTAAAATCAGGCACTTGGGGCTATAATTATCTGCAGCTACCCGTGATAACCCGGGCATAGCAGGACCTGCGACTCTTCCGCGCTGACGGGGGGTTCACAGTCAGTTTCTCTAGATACGGATTCATATGAAATCATAAACTGCTCCACCTTCACCTGCTGAGTCTGTATCTGAGAATAACATTTGGTTTGCCTCATCAGCGGTGTAAAGCCTTTGGGTCATATTTTATATTTCTAACTAGAGATGACAAGCGATGGCAGGTCTGATTACAGGTATGATGACAGTCGATGACAGACGATGACAAGTCTGATAACAGGTCTGATGACAGGTCTGATGACAGTCTGATGACAGGCCTGATGACAGGCGATGACAGATCTGATGACAGGTCTGATGACAGGCAATGACAAGTCTGATGACAGGTCTAATGACAGCCGATGACAGGTCTGATGACAGGTGATGACAGGTTTGATGGCAGGCGATAACAGGTCTGATGACAGGTCTGATGACAGGCAATGACAAGTCTGATGACAGGCGATGACAGATCTGATGACAAGCGATGACAGGTCTGATGACAGTCGATGACAGGTCTGATGACAGGCGATGACAGGTCTGATTACAGGTCTGATGACAGTCGATGACAAGACGATGACAAGTCTGATGACAGGTCTGATGACAGGCGATAACAGGTCTGGTGACAGGCGATGACAGGTCTGATGGCAGGCGATGACAGTCTGATGACAGGCCTGATTACAGGCGATGACAGATCTGATGACAGGTCTGATGACAGGCAATGACAAGTCTGATGACAGGCGATGACAGGTCTAATGACAGGCGATGACAGGTCTGATGACAGGTGATGACAGGTTTGATGGCAGGCGATAACAGGTCTGATGACAGGCAATGACAAGTCTGATGACAGGCGATGACAGATCTGATGACAAGCGATGACAGGTCTGATGACAGTCGATGACAGGTCTAATGACAGGCGATGACAGTTCTGATGACAGGTCTGATGACAGGCGATGACAGGCGATTACAGGTCTGACGACAGGCGGTGACAGGTCTGATGACAGGCGATGTCAGGTCTGATGACAGGTTTGATGACAGGTCTTATGACAGGTCTGATGACAGGCGATGACAGGTCTGATGACCGTTGTTTTTTTTATTTTTATATTTCAACTGAACAATAGGAGCGGAGCGTCCACCAGTGACCCTGCTGTATTTAAAAGTGGGGATGACCTACCTACCAAATTCTAAATGAGAGGGTCATTGCTACCTAACCAGGACATCGGGCAGTGGGCAATCTAGGGGTATAAAGCTGGGTAGAGGGGATGAGAGGCGATGACGGGTCTGAGGACAGGTTTGGTGACACTGATCACCAGATGATGGTGGTTGTAGTGTTTTATCAGCTGGTGAGGGGACTGATCGCCGGCTTTATGTTCATTTTCATTCCTATCTACACAGCATCTGGCTCTGTCAGGCTCCAGGACACAGTTGAGCCCTCACAGAGCAGAAACAGTATAGAAAAGACATGGAGGCGTTGTCCATAGCAACCAATCAGATTCCTGGTTTTATTTTTCTAAGACAGGTTTGAAAATGAAACAAGTGATCTGATTGGTTGCTATGGGCAATGTTTCCATGCTTTATACCTGCTCATTTTTCGACTCCACATCTTCCCAGAAGTAACCGGCGGGTCCTCATAAGCTTGCTGTCAATGAATAACTGACAGCGCTAATACACTGAACTACGTATGTAGTGCAGTGTATTAGAGTAGCGATGGGGGCATCAGGCCCTCAAGTGTCAAGTAAAAAAAAAAAGCTAAACTGCCTTTTTCCCATAACAAGTCTTTTATTATGGGAAAAAACGTAATTTTTTTAAAAAAACTATACATAATTGGTATCGCCGAGTCCGTAATGACCCAAGCTATAAAACTGTTATGTAATTTATCCCGCACTGTGAACGCCGTAAGAAAACCATGAAAAACAACGCCAGAATCTTTGTTTTTAGGTCACATCTCCTCCCAAAAAATGCTATAAATAGTGATCAAAAAGTCATAATAAATCTAAAATAGTACTAATAAAAACGCCAATCCGTCCCGCAAAAAATAATCCCTGACACCGTTTCGTGCACGCAAAAATAAAAACCTTATGGGTCTTAGAATATGACGACACAGAAAACCAATGATTTTATAAAAAAAAGTGATTTTATTGTGCAAAAGCCGCAATACATAAAAAAAACTATATAAATTTGGTATCGCCGTAATCGTATCGACCCGCAGAATAAAGCGAACATGTAATTTATGGCGCACTGTGGATGCCGAAAAAAAACCAATAAAACACTATTCCAGAATTGCTTGTTTTTTGTACTTTCCTTTACCAAAAAATGAAATAAACAGTGATCAAAAAGTCGTATGTGTTCCAAAATGGTACCAATAAAATCTACAGCCCGTCTCGCAAAAAACAAGCCCGCACACCCCTCAATCAACTGAAAAACAAAAAAGCTACGGCACTAGTAATGCGGTGATGAAAAAACATCTCAAATCGCAGGCCGGAGGGGAACATTCCTTCAGTTTCAGGGCCCTAGTATTTAGGAACCAGGAAAGGGCAGGGACATAGCACATCCGCTGGAAGTGAGGGCGCCCGTATTATACCAGCGCAAAACTTTCCCAGTAATATTTCCCAAACTACGAAGGAGAAAAATTCCCCAAAAGGTGCAGAGCGTTACAGAAGGGGATAAGAAAGAAAACCGTTTATCAGTGTGACACCGGCCTGTGCATAACTGATCGCTTCACAGCATAACACACATCTATGGATAATTGTATTATTTACCCCATTATTATACCCTCTTATTATGCCCTGATATACTCTGCCCAGGTTACATATGCCACCACATTATAAACGGAAATACCAGTAATACTCAAACAAAACTACCAAGCAAAATCCATGCTCAAAATGGCGGTCTTTCCCTTCTTGCCCTACAGTGTGCCCAAACAGCAATTTATGTCCACAAGTAAGGCATTACCATACCCGGGAGAACCCGCTTAACAATTTATGTGGTAAGATTCTCCAGTGGCATAAGCTGGGCACAACATATTGTGCGGTGAATGGGCAGATCAGTGGAAAAATTGCAATTTTCACTTTGCACCATCGTCTGCGTATTAATTTGTAAAAAATACCTGGAGTCTAAATTCTCACTACTACCACATATGGGGTGTTACTGTACTCGGGAGAAATTGCTTTACAAATGTTGGGGTGCTTTTTCTTCTTTATTCCTTGTGAAAATGAAAAATGTTGATCTAAAACTACATTTTATTGGAAAAAATTAAATTTTTCATTTTCACTGCTTAATTCTAATTAATTCAGCAAAAAACCTTTGGGATCAAAATTCTCAGTATACCCCTAGATGATTCCTCAGGTTGCAGTTTCCCAAATGGAGTCACTTTTGGGGTGTTTCCACTGTACTACAGGGGCTCAGCAAACGTGACATGGCGCCCAGAAACCATTCCAAATGGTGCTCCTTCCCTTCTGAGCCCTACCCTGTGTCCAAACAGCAGTTTATGACCACATATCAGGTATTGTTTTACTCGGCAGAAATTGCTTTACAAAAGTTGTGGTGCTTTTTCTCCTTCTGTCGATTTTCATTTTCACGGCCTACTTCCAATAATTTCTATAAAACACCTGCGGGGTCAAAATGCTCACTATACCGCTAGATAATTTCCTTAAGGGGTGTAGTTTCCAAACTGAGGACACTTGATGGGGGTTTCCACTGTTTTGTCCCCTCAGCGGCTTTACAAATGTGACATGGCCTCCGCAAAACATTCCTGCTAAATTTGAGTTCCAAAAGCAAAATGGCGCTCTTTCCCTTCTAAACCCCGCCGTGTGTCCAAACAGCCATTTTAAGTGATCTGATTGGTTGCTATGGGCAATGTTTCCATGCTTTATACCTGCTCATTTTTCGACTCCACATCTTCCCATAAGTAACCATAGCAACCAATTCAAAAGATGAGAGTTGGTAGGTAGATTGGAGGGTCTGATAAGTGACAACCACAGCCCACCATGCAGTGACAGCCAGAGCCTCTAGAGGCGACAGCTACTGCCACCATTATAGTGACAGCTACTGACCCCAATAATAGTGACAGCTACTGACCCCAATAATAGTGACAGCTACTGAGCCCAATAATAGTGACAGCTACTGACCCCAATAATAGTGACAGCTACTGACCCCAATAATAGTGACAGCTACTGACCCCAATAATAGTGACAGCTACTGACCCCAATAATAGTGACAGCTACTGACCCCATCAAATAGTGACAGCTACTGACCCCAATAATAGTGACAGCTACTGACCCCAATAATAGTGACAGCTACTGACTCCAATAATAGTGACAGCTACTGACCCCAATAATAGTGACAGCTACTGACCCCATCAAATAGTGACAGCTACTGACCCCAATAATAGTGACAGCTACTGACCCCAATAATAGTGACAGCTACTGACCCCAATAATAGTGACAGCTACTGACCCCAATAATAGTGACAGCTACTGAGCCCAATAATAGTGACAGCTACTGACCCCAATAATAGTGACAGCTACTGACCCCAATAATAGTGACAGCTACTGACCCCAATAATAGTGACAGCTACTGACCCCATCAAATAGTGACAGCTACTGACCCCAATAATAGTGACAGCTACTGACCCCAATAATAGTGACAGCTACTGACCCCATCAAATAGTGACAGCTACTGACCCCAATAACCGTGACAGCTACTGACCCCAATAATAGTGACAGCTACTGACCCCAATAATAGTGACAGCTACTGACCCCAATAATAGTGACAGCTACTGACCCCAATAATAGTGACAGCTACTGACCCCAATAATAGTGACAGCTACTGACCCCAATAATAGTGACAGCTACTGACCCCAATAATAGTGACAGCTACTGACCCCAATAATAGTGACAGCTACTGACCCCAATAATAGTGACAGCTACTGACCCCAATAACAGTGACAGCTACTGACCCCAATAATAGTGACAGCTACTGACCCCAATAATAGCGACAGCTACTGACCCCAATAATAGCGACAGCTACTGACCCCAATAACAGTGACAGCTACTGACCCCAATAATAGTGACAGCTACTGGCCCCAATAATAGTGACAGCTACTCACCCCAACAATAGTGACAGCTACTGACCCCAATAATAGTGACAGATACTGACCCCAATAACAGTGACAGCTACTGACCCCAATAATAGTGACAGCTACTGACCCCAATAACAGTGACAGCTACTGACCCCAATAACAGTGACAGCTACTGACCCCAGTAATAGTGACAGCTACTGACCCCAGTAATAGTGACAGCTACTGACCCCAATAATAGTGACAGCTACTGACCCCAATAATAGTGACAGCTACTGACCACAATAATAGTGACAGCTACTGACCCCAATAATAGTGACAGCTATTGACCCCAATAATAGTGACAGCTACTGACCCCAATAATAGTGACAGCTACTGACCCCAATAATAGTGACAGCTACTGACCCAAATAATAGTGACAGCTACTGACCCCAATAATAGTGACAGCTACTGACCCCAATAACCGTGACAGCTACTGACCCCAATAATAGTGACAGCTACTGACCCCAATAATAGTGAAAGCTACTGACCCCAATAATAGTGACAGCTACTGACCCCAATAATAGTGACAGCTACTGACCCCAATAACAGTGACAGCTACTGACCCCAATAATAGTGACAGCTACTGACCCCAATAATAGTGACAGCTACTGACCCCAATAATATTAACAGCTACTGACCCCAATAATAGTGACAGCTACTGACCCCAATAATAGTGACAGCTACTGACCCCAATAATAGTGACAGCTACTGACCCCAATAATAGTGACAGCTACTGACCCCAATAACAGTGACAGCTACTGACCCCAATAATAGTGACAGCTACTGACCCCAATAATAGCGACAGCTACTGACCCCAATAATAGTGACAGCTACTGACCCCAATAACAGTGACAGCTACTGACCCCAATAATAGTGACAGCTACTGGCCCCAATAATAGTGACAGCTACTCGCCCCAACAATAGTGACAGCTACTGACCCCAATAATAGTGACAGATACTGACCCCAATAACAGTGACAGCTACTGACCCCAATAATAGTGACAGCTACTGACCCCAATAACAGTGACAGCTACTGACCCCAATAACAGTGACAGCTACTGACCCCAGTAATAGTGACAGCTACTGACCCCAGTAATAGTGACAGCTACTGACCCCAATAATAGTGACAGCTACTGACCCCAATAATAGTGACAGCTACTGACCACAATAATAGTGACAGCTACTGACCCCAATAATAGTGACAGCTACTGACCCCAATAATAGTGACAGCTACTGACCCCAATAATAGTGACAGCTACTGACCCCAATAATAGTGACAGCGACTGACCCCAATAATAGTGACAGCTACTGACCCCAATAATAGTGACAGCTACTGAGCCCAATAATAGTGACAGCTACTGACCCCAATAATAGTGACAGCTACTGACCCCAATAATAATGACAGCTACTGAGCCCAATAATAGTGACAGCTACTGACCCCAATAATAGTGACAGCTACTGACCCCAATAATAGTGGCAGCTACTGACCCCAATAATAGTGACAGCTACTGACCCCAATAATAGTGACAGCTACTGACCCCAATAATAGTGACAGCTACTGACCCCAATAATAGTGACAGCTATTGACCCCAATAATAGTGACAGCTACTGACCCCAATAATAGTGACAGCTATTGACGCCAATAATAGTGACAGCTACTGACCCCAATAATAGTGACAGCTACTGACCCCAATAGTAGTGACAGCTACTGACCCCAATAATAGTGACAGCTACTGACCCCAATAATAGTGACAGCTACTGACCCCAATAATAGTGACAGATACTGACCCCAATAATAGTGACAGCTAATGACCCCAATAATAGTGACAGCTACTGACCCCAATAATAGTGACAGCTACTGACCCCAATAATAGTGACAACTACTGACCTCAATAATAGTGACAGCTACTGACCCCAATAATAGTAACAACTACTGACCCCAATAATAGTGACAGATACTGACCCCAATAATAGTAACAGCTACTGACCCCAATAATAGTGACAGCTACTGACCCCAATAATAGTGACAGCTACTGACCCCAATAATAGTGACAGCTACTGACCCCAATAATAGTGACAGCTACTGACCCCAATAATAGTGACAGCTACTGACCCCAATAATAGTGACAGCTACTGACCCCAATAATAGTGACAGCTACTGACCCCAATAATATTGACAGCTACTGACCTCAATAATAGTGACAGCTACTGACTCCAATAATAGTGACAGCTACTGACCCCAATAATAGTGACAGCTACTGACCCCAATAATAGTGACAGCTACTGACCCCAATAATAGTGACAGCTACTGACCCCAATAATAGTGACAGCTACTGACCCCAATAACAGTGACAGCTACTGACCCCAATAATAGTGACAGCTACTGGCCCCAATAATAGTGACAGCTACTGACCCCAATAATAGTGACAGCTACTGACTCCTATAACAGTTTCCTGACGTGAACAATAACATCTTATTTATGGTGAATGATGAAGGGCATAAAAAACTTCAAAAAACAATAAAAAGAAAGATAAATTATTGGAGCACTCCACTTTATTTATTTTTTTTGCACCCTCCTTTTGTACATTGGTGTTTCAGTGGGGTGCTGTGAGCAAAATACTTACCGATCCCCGCATCTTGTATTTTTCGGGTCCAACGCCGCTCACGTGACCTTCCCCCAGACTTGTCTGAAGTTACTGTGCTTTTGAATAAACCGGAACTCAATGCATTCCTATGGAAGCCAGAACGAGGCCAGAACGAGGCAAGAACGAGGCCAGAACGAGGCTCCATAGGAATGCATTGACTTCCAGGAATTCTGAACAGCAGTGATTCTAGACGAAGTCAGAATGGACACGAAAAACGACAGGATTCGTGGATCGATAAGTATTTCTACACACAGCACTCCAGTGAAACACCAATGTACAAATGGAGGGTGCAATAAAACAATACAGTGGAGTTCTTCTTTAAATGCTAATTTAAATTAAATGTACTGCAAAATGGTCACAATGAAGGGAGACAAAAGCGGAAAAAATTATTTGCAGCTTAACCGACAAAATTGGTTGCGACATCAAGGGGTTAATAATTATAGTACATGCAGATCACTGTATAGAGCTTTTCAGTTCCCCAGGGGCATGCGGTTGGGAGCTTTGACTGGCGGGGTCACTTTAAGAATAAATAAATGGGGGGTGGCATCACATCATCATGATCTACAGGGATTGGCCAGTGATCACATGGTAGGGGGGCTATAGAGCTCCCTATAAGATAGTAATGCCCTTCGTCCTCTTTGGGCCCTGCAGCTTGGCGTCTTTCCCTCCCCCACTCCCTCTCTTGATTTGACTCCTTAATGACACGACCAATTTAGTTTTTTTATTTTAGTTTATTACTATTTGTGGGGTGAAATTAGCAAAAAAAACAAAAAACAAACGCGCCATTTTCTGGGGGATTTTGTTTTTACAGCGTCTATCGTGCGGTAATAACTACATGTTCACTTTATTCTACGGATTAATACGATTACGGCGATATCGAATTTATATTTTTTTCATGTTTTACCACTTTGTAAAACTATTTGTTAAAAAAATTTGTTTTGTGTCACCAAAATCTGAGAGCCATAACTTTTTTATGTTTCCGTTGATTGAGCGATGTGAGGGCTTTTGTTGTTACCATTTTGGGGTGCGACTTTTTGACTAGTTTTTATTCTATTTTTTGGGGAAACTAACGTGACCAAAAAAACAGCAATTTGGGTGTTTAAACATTTTTATTGTTTTTTTTACGGTGTTCAGCGAGTGGGTTAGATAACATCAGATTGTAATAGTTCGGACTTTTGCAAACGCGGCGATATCAGTTATGCTAACTTATATGTTGTTTAACATTACTTTAGAGAAAAAATGGGAAGAGGGAATTTTTTTAGAAATGTAAATATTATTTTTTGGGATATTTGCAAAAAACTTTATTTAACTTTTTAAAATTCAGTTTAGAAGTCCCCCTAGTGGAATTGAACCAGCGATTATTGGATTGCTCACACGATCCACTGCAATACTAAAGTATTGCAGTATATCATGATTTTTACAGCCACCTATGAAGCCCTGCCGGAGAACAAAGATGGCAGACCCTTCATTAGGCCCCCAGGCTGCCATGATAACCATCGGCATCCCGCTATAGCATCGTGGGGGCACAAGGGCACGTCGGTGGGGGTCGCCCCTGTCATTCTAATGCTTTAGATGCTGTGGTCGTGATTGACTGTGGCATCTAAGGGGTTTAACGGGAAGACTCAAAGTGATTTTTGATTCTGTCCGTTGCAGTGAGGTGTTGGCCATATTACACAGCGAATACCCGCTAAGTATGGAGCGAGCTCAGCCCCTGATCCCGCTCCATACTTCCCCTTAACGACTGTCACGTACATGTATGTGGCATCTTGTTAAGGAGTTAGGGTATGTTCACACGCAGTGGTTTCAGACGTAATTCGAGAGTTTTACGCCTCCAATTACGCCCCTAGTACGCCTACAAACATCTGGCCATTGCTTTCAATGGGAATTACGATGTTCTGTTCCCACGAGCCTTTATTTTACTCGTCACTGTCAAAATACGGCGCGTAAAATGACGGCTCGTCAAAAGAAGTGCAGGTCATTTCTTGGGGCGTTTGTGGAGGCGTTTTTCATTGACTCCATTGAAAAAAAGCTCCAAAAACGTCCGTAAAGAACGCCGCGAAGAACGCGAGTTGTTAAAAAAAGTCTGAAAATCAGGAGTTATTTTCGCCTGAAAACCGCTCTGTATTTTCAGACGTTTTTGAGTTTGCGTGTGAACATAGCCTTAAATGTCATTTTGTTGATAATTGTTTCAGAGTTTTTATGTTCATCCTGTTTTGATCATTTTGTTCTGTTCCAGACGTCACAGCGGCGGTTCTAGGAGGATCTTGTCTCTACCGTTCGTGAAATCACCCGGAAACAACTGGAGCATGCCCATCGCGCCTGCAATGTTCTGGCACCCAGGGTGACCTGTTTATCTTGCAATGTGTTTATCCAACCAGCGGACAACGTCCTCAAATTTATTGTTAATAATAAAAGCTGTGGCCGACCCCCACTTTACCCCCACATCTTGGTCTGGGTCTCAGTTATTTCATATAAATGTTAGAGGTTGTGTTATATGGGGGTGATGACATCATTGGTCCTGTCAGTCTTGTTTTACCAAATTCAATCCCCTGTGATACAATGCCGTCACCCAAAACAACATGGAAAAATCAATGGAGGGGGGTAAATAGTTTTTATTAGCACAGTATAACAGATGACCTTACATTGACCTCTGTGAAAAAAAGACGCTAAAATGTCACTACATCAATGGCTTGTGTTCTGGGGTCTGCGAAGACAATAGCAGATTATAAGTTCATAGCAGATACTAAACCATGGCAGCTCCAGAGCAGAACTGACCTTACTGTGACATCATGATGACATCACGGAGCTATGATGTCACAGAGAGCTGAGAAGTTGGGAATTCCCCTTGACAGCAGCAGAACTGACCTTACTGTGACATCATGATGACATCACGGAGCTATGATGTCACAGAGAGATCATGAGAGGTTATAAATATTCCCCTGACAGCTGCGCGGTCTTACTTTCTGTGAATTGACACAGAGTGCGATTTTCTAATTGATTGGCGACTTTTCATTATTATGGAAATCAATGGACTGGGATTCTTCACCATCTTCTTGGCCTTTTGGTGTGTGGCCTGGCTCTCTGGTAGCTACACACTGACTGTTATCAACAGCCATGCCCCCCCACTGATGTACATCAGGTAAGATGGAGAATTACACGACTTTTATAGTTTGGGAATGTATAAGGTAATTACTTAAATAAGGAGGAAATATCGAATTAACAAAATGGCTTCCATTACCCAGAGGGGCCGCAAGAGGACAGAGAAACGCATATCCTCAGTCCTATAGATTATTATCTGACTGCTGATTATTAAGATGAAACAATTCTGACAATTTTTCTATATTATTTAACATTGAGCGTTTTTCTTTTTCTTTTACAGTGAAACGGGAAATTTCTTTCCCGAAAATATCCTGTTTAGAATAGGATTCATAGGAATGGCCATTGCCTGTAAGTAAATATCACGGAAGTGATTATAATATGCTCTTACTTCTGGGGGATGGCGGGTTATTATAAAAAGTCTTATATCTGATTATATTACTCTGGGGTCAAACCTACATCTATTTTTTACAAAAATGTGATTACTTCGTCAGTGAGAGACGCAGGCTGGTTGCTAGGGACTCATTGCTGGACAAGACTGTGGTTGTTAGGTAGTGTATCCCTAGCAACCAGACTGTCAGACATGACTCAGACTTGGCATCAGTCGCACCCTGCCCCCATCTCAGCCTGCAGTAGTAATCAGAATTTTCTAAAAAAAATAAATAATGTTTTGTTAATTTCAACTGATAATAATTGTCCGGATTAGACGATGCAGATAAATGTTCCCATCCGTTATTGAAGGCTTCTTGTTGGGTTTAGCGTTTGGTCCGCGTTTCATAGATGTTATTAGGTGGTTTTACACGTGGTACAGGATTAATTCGGCTCATTTGCTCTTTTTCAGCTCTGGGCCTGACGTTTCTACATTATAAGTACATCATGCTCCATGCTGAAGCCTTTGGGGATCGTCAGGCCTTGGTTCAAAAGATCCTCCTGGCAATTGGATGGTCATCATGCGTCGGGACAGCCATGATGGCTACATTCTCGGTAAGTTAATAAATGTTTTACATTGATAGGGTTGTCCCATCTTCACTAAATAGGGACCCGCTGGCAATCAGCTGATTACTGTAGGTCTGGCAGCTGAACCCCTGGTGATCATGATCAGCGGTTATCACCGGGTGGCCACACACTAAAGTGGTATTACATGGCTTATTAGAATGAATGGACGACCATGTAATAGATGTGTGTCCTCAATACCCCCAGAGCAGAAGCGATTTTTTGTTAGTGGCTTTCTGCTCTGTCTAATAGGGAAGCAGGAGACCCCCCCTCTATATCCATTATATCTCTGGGGTTATTATATCAGAACACGTTATTTAGGATTTATTGGGAAGTTCTGAGGGTAAATTAGTGATTAGTTCCATAAGATTTGCTCTAACCTCTGTCTGCTTGTTTTCTAGACCTACTATTATCCAATAACTCACCGGATTAATGCTTGCATTGCATTCGGGTTTGGCAGCCTTTACAACCTTTGGCAGTCCATACTCCTCTACAAAGTGTCCGAAAGCCGAAACTTCATCAGCCATTTCAGACTGGCGTCCTGCATAATGGCCGTGACCTTAGTGGTTTCATGTATCCTTTCTTAAATAATATTTGAATGGAATCCAACCGTCCTTGTCTTTATGTTCACATGTAGAAAACTTCAGATCCTGAGGTGATCATTTCCCTTCATTTTCTGATCTCTGCCGTCAGATGGCGACATGCTGGTGTAACACAGCGTCATCTGGTAACATTGTTCAGCTTCTTGCAAGAAGATGCTGATTAGAAAGCAGCGGTACTGTCATTGCTATATATGTATAATATTAACATTTATCTCACATAAAAGTATAGTAAATCCTATAAGACACTTACTAAACATAAGAAACTTTATTTTCCTATATAATAAATTACCAGTCATTGGAAATAAGGTATCCGTATACACCCACCTGTGTGCTGGAGACCAATGTGTAAAGGTATGTACAGTATATCTCATACATAATATCAAGTTATTGACATGCTGAGCCGCTGGTACAAACCAGTCGATGTAAAATTCCTTTAATCCGGTATTAATGAGATTATTTTGGATTATTGTATAGATATTATTTGTACCCCTAGAAGCCGCTCTATAGGAAAGCAATTGGACCTATAATCTTTGTGCTCGTTCTCAGCACCATGGTGATCGTGACGTCCGCAATGTAATGGATATGGTGTCATATGACAATGGGTCAGGTCCATTTTGGCATCGCCGTCAGTCACATGACTCCATGTAATAAACATTAATGCGGCAAAACCTCGGCTGGGGCGGAAAGTTCTTGTTTTGCGCAATTTTTTCTATATTAATTTTGATATTTTTTCACAGATCAGTGAAATGACATCAAAGATCATAGAGTGGTCGATGTTGGTCCTCATTCTGGTGAATGTATTGAGCTATTATCAGAATATGCAGGTCAGTAGACGTCACCTCATTATCACCTCGTATACCAGACCTCGTAATAACATTATTATTCATCTCTACAATCATGGGGAATGTAATGTGGATATGTGTTTCTTTTCTTAGAGTTTATCTATAACAATTACCTGGAAAAGCTTCACCATCTCCAAGAGCGAGAAGAACCATTTATAAACAGTGGACACTACAGATGAGGTGGAATGGCACGTCACAGCCGAGCAGGAACTTCTCTGGGAACATCCTAAACTGCTTAACTCCAGAGATGGCGACCAATCCACCAGCTCCAACCTTTCTCCCAAATATCATCTTACATCAGGGAGAAAGAGCTACAAGAACCGTTTATACCAGCGGACTCTACAGCGAGGTGGAATGGCAAGTCACAGCCGAGCAGGAACATCTCAAACTGCAAAGGCTCTGGAAATGCCACGAAATCTACCAGCTCCAACCTTTCTCCAAAAAACAACTTACATCAGGGAGAAAGATCTACAAGATCCGTTTATGACCAGCGGACTCTACAGCGAGGTGGAATGGCACGTCACAGCCGAGCAGGAATATCTCAAACTGCAGAAGCTCCGGTTATACAACCAAGTGCCGAGACATCCACCACCTCCAACCTTTCTCCCAAATATCATCTTACCACAAGGAGAGAGAAGCAGCGGACTGTTTACTATTCTCATGGTCCTTGTTTGTTGGCTTATAAAACGGTTTAGTAAAGTCATTTTCTACCACCTGAAACCTGTTTTTGTCTTCATTACTGTCAGTAATAATAATAATAATAATAATAATAATAATAATAATCCTGAGTCTTCCATAGATCTGTCCTCATGAACCTGGAGGAATAAGAACGTCTCAATATTTTTGTAGCAAAATTCAGATTTATGAAAAATATAAATATATTTTTTACACTATAAGACGTACATTTTATCAATAAAAAAATCTTGCTACAAAATGTGTACACGTGATAGTCCGGACTCAGGGGAGCCTGGCGGCCCCTTATTAAACCTAATGAGAGGCCCCCCCTTTAGAGCGAATAGCGTGGGGGACACATGGGATCACTTCGCACCCCCTTTTACCATTTTTTTCTTCTTTCTTTTCCCTTATTCTGTTCCCTTGTTTTTCCTATATTCTGCTTTTCCCCCTATTTTGTCTTTTGGTGTCTTCCCACACCCCTTCTTTGGGGTGTGGCTTTACGGTATTTACCTTGTTCTAGAAGTTTCCTCAGGTTTGACCTTGTGACCAGGCAGATGTTGGCAACAGTCCAGGGATTGGTTTGAGCAGCTGAGCGGCGGGAAATCCTGGAGGATAAAAGGATGTCTGGTCCGATCAGCAGATTGTCTGAAGAAGCTGTTTGAAGCAGCCCCGCCCACCCTCCCTTGTTCAAGGACAGAATTCCCGCTCACCCTCCCTTGTTCAAGGACAGAATTCCCGCTCACCCTCCCTTGTTCAAGGACAGAATTCCCGCTCACACTCCCTTGTTCAAGGACAGAATTCCCGCCCACCCTCCCTTGTTCAAGGACAGAATTCCCGCTCACCCTCCCTTGTACAAGGACAGAATTCCCGCCCACCCTCCCTTGTTCAAGGACAGAATTCCCGCCCACCCTCCCTTGTTCAAGGACAGAATTCCCGCCCACCCTCCGTTGTTCAAGGACAGAATTCCCGCCCACCTTCCCTTGTTCAAGGACAGAATCCCCGTCGCGGAGTTTGTTAGTGGGTTGTCTCGCAGCTAATGCTGTGTGGACAAGTGCTTGTTTATTGGACGTTTCATTATTGGACATTATTTATTTTATTATTTATTTATTAATTCATTCAAGTTGATTATAAAGATTTATTAATATTTTTATGTTACCCATAATAAACACCACAGCCTTTTACTTCCAACTATTTTGTATGCTTGACTTTTATTTAAGGTTTTTGAGGGGTTGCGAATGTTATTCCATGATCTGTATGATCGATGGTGGGTGGGGAGGGAATTCGATCACGATGTGAATATTGCATTCAGCTTCCCGTCAGCGGCCAGACACACC